>NW_026646111.1:0-95035 GCF_949987535.1 Balaenoptera acutorostrata | reverse complement strand
ACCTCACCCTATCGCGTACCCTAACCCTAACCCCTACCCTAACACTAACGCGTACCCTAATCCTAACCCGTACCCAAAACGAGCCCTAACCCTAACACTAACCCTAACCCTAACCCTAACCCATACCCTACGCCCTACCCGAACTCCTCCCAGAACCCGTACCCAAGCCGTACCCTAACCCTCACCCTAACCCTAACCCTAACACTAAGCTACCCTTGACTGCTTCTGCCTCCAAGAGATTTCCTAAGTACTAGTGTTTTAAGGAACAGGTTAAAAAGAGAATCCTAATGTGATTTCTTGATAATGGGTGTGTTCCTTATCTTCTCCTAGTGTCTAAACTCTTCTCCATGGCTGGACCACCAAATAATATTCCTTTACGTGCTAGGGGGTATCTAGAGAGTGGGATAGGTTTAATAACTACCCTCACCCTAACGCGTACCCTAACCCTAACACCTACCCTAACCCTAACGCGTACACTAATCCTAACCCGTACCCTAATCCTAAACCGTACCCTAAACCGAGCCCTAACCCTAACACTAACCCTAACCCTAACCCATACCCTACGCCCTACCCGAACCCGTACCCTAAGCCGTACCCTAACCCTCACCCTAACCCTAACCCTAACCCTAAGCTACCCTTGAGTGCTTCTGCCACCAATAGATTTCCTAAGCACTAGTGTTTTAAGGAACAGGTTTAAAAGAGAATCCTAATGTGATTTCGTGATAATGGGTGTGTTCCTTATCTTCTCCTAGTGTCTAAACTCTTCTCCATGGCTGGACCCACAAATAATATTCCTTTACGTGCTAAGGGGTATCTAGAGAGTGTGATAGGTTTAATAACTAACCTCACCCTATCGCATACCCTACCCCTACCCCTACCCTAACCCTAACGCGTACCCTAATCCTAACCCGTACCCTAAACCGAGCCCTAACCCTAACACTAACCCTAACCCTAACCCTAACCCATACCCTACGCCCTATCCGAACCCCTCCCCGAACCTGTACCCTAAGCCGTACCCTAACCCTCACCCTAACCCTAACTCTAACCCTAAGCTACCCTTGAGTGCTTCTGCCACCAATAGATTTCCTAAGCACTAGTGTTTTAAGGTACAGGTTAAAAAGAGAATCCTAATGTGATTTCTTGATAATGGGTGTGCTCCTTATCTTCTCCTAGTGTCTAAACTCTTCTCCATGGCTGGACCCCCAAATAATATTCCTTTACGTGCTAAGGGGTATCTAGAGAGTGGGATAGGTTTAATAACTAACCTCACCCTAAAGCGTAACCTAACCCTAACCCCTACACTAACACTAACGCTTACCCTAATCCTAACCCGTACCCTAAACCGAGCCCGAACCCTAACACTAACCCTAACCCTAACCCATACCCTACGCCCTACCCGAACCCCTCCCTGAACCCGTACCCTAAGCCGTACCCTAACCCTCACCCTAACCCTAACCCTAACCCTAAACCTAAGCTACCCTTGACGGCTTCTGCCTCCAATAGATTTCCTAAGCACTAGTGTTTTAAGGAACAGGTTAAAAAGAGAATCCTAATGTGATTTCTTGATAATGGGTGTGTTCCTTATCTTCTCCTAGTGTCTAAACTCTTCTCCATGGCTGGACCACCAAATAATATTCCTTTACGTGCTAGGGGCTATCTAGAGAGTGGGACAGGTTTAATAACTACCCTCACCCTAACGCGTACCCTAACCCTAACACCTACCCTAACCCTAACGCGTACCCTAATCCTAACCCGTACCCTAAACCGAGCCCTAACCCTAACACTAACTCTAACCCTAACCCATACCCTACGCCCTACCCGAACCCGTACCCTAAGCCGTACCCTAACCCTCACCCTAACCCTAACCCTAACCCTAAGCTACCCTTGAGTGCTTCTGCCACCAATAGATTTCCTAAGCACTAGTGTTTTAAGGAACAGGTTAAAAAGAGAATCCTAATGTGATTTCGTGATAATGGGTGTGTTCCTTATCTTCTCCTAGTGTCTAAACTCTTCTCCATGGCTGGACCCACAAATAATATTCCTTTACGTGCTAAGGGGTATCTAGAGAGTGTGATAGGTTTAATAACTAACCTCACCCTATCGCATACCCTAACCCTAACCCCTACCCTAACCCTAACGCGTACCCTAATCCTAACCCGTACCCTAAACCGAGCCCTAACCCTAACACTAACCCTAACCCTAACCCTAACCCATACACTACGCCCTACCCGAACCCCTCCCCGAAACCGTACCCTAAGCCGTACCCTAACCCTAACCCTAACCCTAAGCTACCCTTGACTTCTTCTGCCTCCAATAGATTTCCTAAGCACTAGTGTTTTAAGGAACAGGTTAAAAAGAGAATCCTAATGTGATTTCTTGATAATGGGTGTGTTCCTTATGTTCTCCTCGTGTCTAAACTCTTCTCCATGGCTGGACCCCCAAATAATATTCCTTTACGTGCTAAGGGGTATCTAGAGAGTGGGATAGGTTTAATAACTAACCTCACCCTATCGCGTACCCTAACCCTAACCCCTACCCTAACCCTAATGCGTACCCTAATCCTAACCCGTACCCTAAACCGAGCCCTAACCCTAACACCAGCGCTAACCCTAACCCTAACCCATACCTTACGCCCTACCCGAACCCCTCACCGAACCCGTACACTAAGCCGTACCCTAACCCTCACCCTAAACCTAACCCTAACCCTAAGCTACCCTTGACTGCTTCTGCCTCCAATAGATTTCCTAAGCACTAGTGTTTTAAGGAACAGGTTAAAAAGAGAATCCTAATGTGATTTCTTGATAATGGGTGTGTTCCTTATCTTCTCCTAGTGTCTAAGCTCTTCTAAATGGCTGGACCCCCAAATAATATTCCTTTACGTGCTAAGGGGTATCTAGAGAGTGGGATAGGTTTAATAACTACTCTCACCCTAAAGCGTACCCTAACCCTAACCGCTACCCTAACCCTAACGCGTACACTAATCCTAACCCGTACCCTAAACCGAGCCCTTACACTAACACTAACCCTAACCCTAACCCTAACCCATACCCTACGCCCTACCCGAACCCCTCCCCGAACCCGTACCCTAAGCCGTACCCTAACCCTCACCCTAACTCTAACCCTAACCCTAAGCTACCCTTGATTGCTTCTGCCTCCAATAGATTTCCTAAGCACTAGTGTTTTAAGGAACAGGTTAAAAAGAGAATCCTAATGTGATTTCTTGATAATGGGTGTGTTCCTTATCTTCTCCTAGTGTCTAAACTCTTCTCCATGGCTGGACCCCCAAATAATATTCCTTTACGTGCTAAGGGGTATCTAGAGAGTGGGATAGGTTTAATAACTACCCTCACCCTAGTGCGTACCATAACCCTAACCCCTACCCTAACACTAATGCGTACCCTAATCCTAACCCGTACCATAAACCGAGCCCTAACCCTAACACTAGCCCTAACCCTAACCCTAACCCATACCCTACGCCCTACCCGAACCCCTCCCCGAACCCGTACCCTAAGCCGTACCCTAATCCTCACCCTAACCCTAACCCTAACCCTAAGCTACCCTTGAGTGCTTCTGCCACCAATAGATTTCCTAAGCACTAGTGTTTTAAGGTACAGGTTAAAAAGAGAATCCTAATGTGATTTCTTGATAATGGGTGTGCTCCTTATTTCTCCTAGTGTCTAAACACTTCTCCATGGCTGGACCCCCAAATAATATTCCTTTACGTGCTAAGGGGTATCTAGAGAGTGGGATAGGTTTAATAACTAACCTCACCATAAAGCGTAACCTAACCCTAACCCCTACCCTAACACTAACGCGTACCCTAATCCTAACCCGTACCCTAAAACGAGCCCGAACCCTAACACTAACCCTAACCCTAACCCATACCCTACGCCCTACCCGAACCCCTCCCCGAAACCCGTACCCTAAGCCATACTCTAACCCTCACCCTAACCCTAACCCTAACCCTAAGCTACCCTTGACTGCTTCGGCCTCCAATAGATTTCCTAAGCACTAGTGTTTTAAGGAACCGGTTAAAAAGAGGATCCTAATGTGATTTCGTGATAATGGGTGTGTTCCTTATCTTCTCCTAGTGTCTAAACACTTCTCCATGGCTGGACCCCCAAATAATATTCCTTTACGTGCTAGGGGGTATCTAGAGAGTGGGATAGGTTTAATAACTACCCTCACCCTAATGCGTACCCTAACCCTAACACCTACCCTAACCCTAACGCGTACCCTAATCCTAACCTGTACCCTAAACCGAGCCCTAACCCTAACACTAACCCTAACCCTAACACTAACCCATACCCTACACCCTACCCGAACCCCTCCCTGAACCCGTACCCTAAGCCGTACCCTAACCCTCACCCTAACCCTAACCCTAAACCTAAGCTACCCTTGACGGCTTCTACCTCCAATAGATTTTCTAAGCACTAGTGTTTTAAGGAACAGGTTAAAAAGAGGATCCTAATGTGATTTCTTGATAATGGGTGTGTTCCTTATCTTCTCCTCGTGTCTAAACTCTTCTCCATGGCTGGACCCCCAAATAATATTCCTTTACGTGCTAAGGGGTATCTAGAGAGTGGGATAGGTTTAATAACTAACCTCACCCTATTGCGTACCCTAACCCTAACCCCTACCCTAACACTAACGCGTACCTAATCCTAACCCGTACCCTAAACCGAGCCCTAACCCTAACACTAACCCTAACCCTAACCCATACCCTACGCCCTACCGGAACTCCTCCCCGAACCCGTACCCTAAGCCGTACCCTAACCCTCACCCTAACCCTAACCCTAACACTAAGCTACCCTTGACTGCTTCTGCCTCCAATAGATTTCCTAAGCACTAGTGTTTTAAGGAACAGGTTAAAAAGAGAATCCTAATGTGATTTCTTGATAATGGGTGTGTTCCTTATCTTCTCCTCGTGTCTAAACACTTCTCCATGGCTGCACCCCCAAATAATATTCCTTTACGTGCTAGGGGGTATCTAGAGAGTGGGATAGGATTAATAACTACCCTCACGCTAACGCGTACCCTAACCCTAACACCTACCCTAACCCTAACGCGTACTCTAATCCTAACCCGTACCCTAAACCGAGACCTAACCCTAACACTAACCCTAACCCTAACCCTAACCCATACCCTACGCCCTACCCGAACCCCTCCCTGAACCCGTACCCTAAGCCGTACCCTAACCCTAACCCTAACCCTAAGCTACCCTTGACTGCTTCTGCCTCCAATAGATTTCCTAAGCACTAGTGTTTTAAGGAACAGGTTAAAAAGAGAATCCTAATGTGATTTCTTGATAATGGGTGTGTTCCTTATCTTCTCCTCGTGTCTAAACTCTTCTCCATGGCTGGACCCCCAAATAATATTCCTTTACGTGCTAAGGGGTATCTAGAGAGTGTGATAGGTTTAATAACTACCCTCACCCTAACGCGTACCCTAACCCTAACCCCTACCCTAACCCTAACGCGTACCCTAATCCTAACCCGTACCCTAAACCGAGCCCTAACCCTAACACTAACCCTAACCCTAACCCTAACCCATACCCTATGCCCTACCCGAACCCGTACCCTAAGACGTACCCTAACCCTCACCCTCACCCTAACCCTAACCCTAAGCTACCCTTGAGTGCTTCTGCCACCAATAGATTTCCTAAGCACTAGTGTTTTAAGGAACAGGTTAAAAAGAGAATCCTAATGTGATTTCTTGATAATGGGTGTGTTCCTTATCTTCTCCTAGTGTCTAAACTCTTCTCCATGGCTGGCCTCACAAATAATATTCCTTTACGTGCTAAGGGGTATCTAGAGAGTGGGATAGGTTTAATAACTACTCTCACCCTAAAGTGTACCCTAACCCTAACCCCTACCCTAACACTAACGCGTACCCTAATCCTAACCCGTACCCTAAACCGAGCCCTAACACTAACACTAACCCTAACCCTAACCCTAACCCATACCCTACGCCCTACCCGAACCCCTCCCCGAACCCATACCCTAAGCCGTACCCTAACCCTCACCCTAAACCTAACCCTAACCCTAAGCTACCCTTGACTGCTTCTGCCTCCAATAGATTTCCTAAGCACTAGTGTTTTACGGAACAGGTTAAAAAGAGAATCCTAATGTGATTTCTTGATAATGAGTGTGTTCCTTATCTTCTCCTAGTGTCTAAACTCTTCTCCATGGCTGGACCCCCAAATAATATTCCTTTACGTGCTAAGGGGTATCTAGAGAGTGTGACAGGTTTAATAACTAACCTCACCCTATCGCGTACCCTAACCCTAACCCCTCCCCTAAGAGTAACGCGTACCCTAATCCTAACCCGTACCCTAAACCGAGCCCTAGCCCTAACACTAACCCTAACCCTAACCCTAACCCATACCCTACGCCCTACCCGTACCCCTCCCCGCACCCGTACCCTAAGCCGTACCCTAACCCTCACCCTAACCCTAACCCTAACCCTAAGCTACCCTTGACTGCTTCTGCCACCAATAGATTTCCTAAGCACTAGTGTTTTAAGGTACAGGTTAAAAAGAGAATCCTAATGTGATTTTTTGATAATGGGTGTGCTCCTTATCTTCTCCTAGTGTCTAAACTCTTCTCCATGGCTGGACCCCCAAATAATATTCCTTTACGTGCTAAGGGGTATCTAGAGAGTGGGATAGGTTTAATAACTAACCTCACCCTAAAGCGTAACCTAACCCTAACCCCTACCCTAACACTAACACGTACCCTAATCCTAACCCATACCCTAAACCGAGCCCGAACCCTAACACTAACCCTAACCCTAACCCATACCCTACGCCCTACCCGAACCCCTCCCTGAACCCGTACCCTAAGCCGTACCCTAACCCTCACCGTAACCCTAACCCTAAACCTAAGCTACCCTTGACGGCTTCTGTCTCCAATAGATTTCCTAAGCACTAGTGTTTTAAGGAACAGGTTAAAAAGAGGATCCTAATGTGATTTCTTGATAATGGGTGTGTTCCTTATCTTCTCCTCGTGTCTAAACTCTTCTCCATGGCTGGACAACCAAATAATATTCCTTTACGTGCTAAGGGGTATCTAGAGAGTGGGATAGGTTTAATAACTAACTTCACCCTATCGCGTACCCTAACCCTAACCCCTACCCTAACACTAACGCGTACCCTAATCCTAACCCGTACCCTAAACCGAGCCCTAACCCTAACACTAACCCTAACCCTAACCCTAACCCATACCTTACGCCCTACCCGAACTCCTCCCCGAACCCTTACCCTAAGCCGTACCCTAACCCTCACCCTAACCCTAACCCTAACACTAAGCTACCCTTGACTGCTTCTGCCTCCAATAGATTTCCTAAGCACTAGTGTTTTAAAGAACAGGTTAAAAAGAGAATCCTAATGTGATTTCTTGATAATGGGTGTGTTCCTTATCTTCTCCTCGTGTCTAAACTCTTCTCCATGGCTGGACCCCCAAATAATATTCCTTTACGTGCTAAGGAGTATCTAGAGAGTGGGATAGGTTTAATAACTACTCTCACCCTAAAGTGTACACTAACCCTAACACCTACCCTAACCCTAACGCGTACCCTAATCCTAACCAGTACACTAAACCGAGCCCTAACCCTAACACTAACCCTAACCCTAACCCTAACCCATACCCTACGCCCTACCCGAACTCCTCCCCGAACCAGTACCCTAAGCCGTACCCTAACCCTCACCCTAACCCTAACCCTAACACTAAGCTACCCTTGACTGCTTCTGCCTCCAAGAGATTTCCTAAGTACTAGTGTTTTAAGGAACAGGTTAAAAAGAGAATCCTAATGTGATTTCTTCATAATGGGTGTGTTCCTTATCTTCTCCTAGTGTCTAAACTCTTCTCCATGGCTGGACCCCCAAATAATATTCCTTTACGTGCTAGGGGGTATCTAGAGAGTGGGATAGGTTTAATAACTACCCTCACCCTAACGCGTACCCTAACCCTAACACCCACCCTAACCCTAACGCGTACCCTAATCCTAACCCGTACCCTAAACCGAGCCCTAACCCTAACACTAACCCTAACCCTAACCCTAACCCATACCCTACGCCGTACCCGAACCCCTCCCCGAACCCTTACCCTAAGCCGTACCCTAACCCTAAACCTAACCCTAAGCTACCCTTGACTGCTTCTGCCTCCAATAGATTTCCTAAGCACTAGTGTTTTAAGGAACAGGTTAAAAAGAGAATCCTAATGTGATTTCTTGATAATGGGTGTGTTCCTTATCTTCTCCTCGTGTCTAAACTCTTGTCCATGGCTGGACCCCCAAATAATATTCCTTTACGTGCTAAGGGGTATCTAGAGAGTGTGATAGGTTTAATAACTACCCTCACCCTAACGCGTACCCTAACCCTAACACCTACCCTAACCCTAACGCGTACCCTAATCCTAACCCGTACCCTAAACAGAGCCCTAACCCTAACACTAACCCTAACCCTAACCCTAACCCATACCCTACGCCCTACCCGAACCCCTCCCCGAACCCGTACCCTAAGCCGTACCCTAACCCTCACCCTAAACCTAACCCTAACCCTAAGCTACCCTTGAGTGCTTCTGCCACGAATAGATTTCCTAAGCACTAGTGTTTTAAGGAACAGGTTAAAAAGAGAATCCTAATGTGATTTCATGATAATGGGTGTTTTCCTTATCTTCTCCTAGTGTCTAAACTCTTCTCCATGGCTGGACCCACAAATAATATTCCTTTACGTGCTAAGGGGTATCTAGAGAGTGTGATAGGTTTAATAACTAACCTCACCCTTTCGCGTACCCTAACCCTAACCCCTACCCTAACCCTAACGCGTACCCTAATCCTAACCCGTACCCTAAACCGAGCCCTAACCCTAACACTAACCCTAACCCTAACCCTAAACCATACCCTACGCCCTACCCGAACCCCTCCCCAAACCCGTACCCTAAGCCGTACCCTAACCCTCACCCTCACCCTAACCCTAACCCTAAGCTACCCTTGACTGCTTCTGCCTCCAATAGATTTCCTAAGCACTAGTGTTTTAAGGAACAGGTTAAAAAGAGGATCCTAATGTGATTTCTTGATAATGGGTGTGTTCCTTATCTTCTCCTCGTGTCTAAACTCTTCTCCATGCCTGGACCCCCAAATAATATTCCTTTACGTGCTAAGGGGTATCTAGAGAGTGGGATAGGTATAATAACTAACTTCACCCTATCGCGTACCCTAACCCTAACCCCTACCCTAACACTAACGCGTACCCTAATCCTAACCCGTACCCTAAACCGAGCCCTAACCCTAACACTAACCCTAACCCTAACCCTAACCCATAACATACGCCCTACCCGAACTCCTCCCCGAACCCGTACCCTAAGCCGTACCCTAACCACCACCCTAACCCTAACCCTAACACTAAGCTACCCTTGACTGCTTCTGCCTCCAAGAGATTTCCTAAGTACTAGTGTTTTAAGGAACAGGTTAAAAAGAGAATCCTAATGTGATTTCTTGATAATGGGTGTGTTCCTTATCTTCTCCTAGTGTCTAAACTCTTCTCCATGGCTGGACCCCCATATAATATTCCTTTACGTGCTAAGGGGTATCTAGAGAGTGGGATAGGTTTAATAACTAACCTCACCCTATCGCGTACCCTAACCCTAACCCCTCCCCTAAGACTAACGCGTACCCTAATCCTAACCCGTACCCTAAACCGAGCCCTAACCCTAACACTAACCCTAACCCTAACCCATACCCTACGCCCTACCCGAACCCCTCCCCGAACCCGTACCCTAAGCCGTACCCTAACCCTCACCCTAACCCTAACCCTAACCCTAAGCTACCCTTGACTGCTTCTGCCACCAATAGATTTCCTAAGCACTAGTGTTTTAAGGTACAGGTTAAAAAGAGAATCCTAATGTGATTTTTTGATAATGGGTGTGCTCCTTATCTTCTCTTAGTGTCTAAACTCTTCTCCATGGCTGGACCCCCAAATAATATTCCTTTACGTGCTAAGGGGTATCTAGAGAGTGGGATAGGTTTAATAACTAACTTCACCCTATCGCGTACCCTAACCCTAACCCCTACCCTAACACTAACGCGTACCCTAATCCTAACCCGTACCCTAAACCGAGCCCTAACCCTAACACTAACACTAACCCTAACCCTAACCCATACCCTACGCCCTACCCGAACTCCTCCCCGAACCAGTACCCTAAGCCGTACCCTAACCCTCACCCTAACCCTAACCCTAACCCTAAGCTACCCTCGACTGCTTCTGCCTCCAAGAGATTTCCTAAGTACTAGTGTTTTAAGGAACAGGTTAAAAAGAGAATCCTAATGTGATTTCTTGATAATGGGTGTGTTCCTTATCTTCTCCTAGTGTCTAAACTCTTCTCCATGGCTGGACCCCCAAATAATATTCCTTTACGTGCTAGGGGGTATCTAGAGAGTGGGATAGGTTTAATAACTACCCTCACCCTAACGCGTACCCTAACCCTAACACCTACCCTAACCCTAACGCGTACCCTAATCCTAACCCGTACCCTAAACCGAGCCCTAACCCTAACACTAACCCTAACCCTAACCCTAACCCATACCCTACGCCCTAACCGAACCCCTCCCCGAACCCGTACCCTAAGCCGTACCCTAACCCTAACCCTAACCCTAAGCTACCCTTGACTGCTTCTGCCTCCAATAGATTTCCTAACCACTAGTGTTTTAAGGAACAGGTTAAAAAGAGAATCCTAATGTGATTTCTTGATAATGAGTGTGTTCCTTATCTTCTCCTCGTGTCTAAACTCTTCTCCATGGCTGGACCCCCAAATAATATTCCTTTACGTGCTAAGGGGTATCTAGAGAGTGTGATAGGTTTAATAACTACCCTCACCCTAACGCGTACCCTAACCCTAACCCCTCCCCTAAGACTAAGGCGTACCCTAATCCTAACCCATACCCTAAACCGAGCCCTAACCCTAACACTAACCCTAACCCTAACCCTAACCCATACCCTACGCCCTACCCGAACCCCTCCCCGAACCCGTACCCTAAGCCGTACCCTAACCCTCACCCTAACCCTAACCCTAACCCTAAGCTACCCTTGACTGCTTCTGCCACCAATAGATTTCCTAAGCACTAGTGTTTTAAGGTACAGGTTAAAAAGAAAATCCTAATGTGATTTCTTGATAATGGGTGTGCTCCTTATCTTCTCCTAGTGTCTAAACTCTTCTCCATGGCTGGACCCCCAAATAATATTACTTTACGTGCTAAGGGGTATCTAGAGAGTGGGATAGGTTTAATACCTAACTTCACCCTATCGCGTACCCTAACCCTAACCCCTACCCTAACACTAACGCGTACCCTAATCCTAACCCGTACCCTAAACCGAGCCCTAACCCTAACACTAACCCTAACCCTAACCCTAACCCATACCCTACGCCCTACCCGAACTCCTCCCCGAACCAGTACCCTAAGCCGTACCCTAAACCTCACCCTAACCCTAACCCTAACACTAAGCTACCCTTGACTGCTTCTGCCTCCAAGAGATTTCCTAAGTACTAGTGTTTTAAGGAACAGGTTAAATAGAGAATCCTAATGTGATTTCTTGATAATGGGTGTGTTCCTTATCTTCTCCTAGTGTCTAAACTCTTCTCCATGGCTGGACCCCCAAATAATATTCCTTTACGTGCTAGGGGGTATCTAGAGAGTGGGATAGGTTTAATAACTACACTCACCCTAACGCGTACCCTAACCCTAACACCTACCCTAACCCTAACGCGTACCCTAATCCTAACCCGTACCCTAAACCGAGCCCTAACCCTAACACTAACCCTAACCCTAACCCTAACCCATACCCTACGCCCTACCCGAACCCCTCCCCGAACCCGTACCCTAAGCCGTACCCTAACCCTAACCCTAACCCTAATCTATCCTTGACTGCTTCTGCCTCCAATAGATTTCCTAAGCACTAGTGTTTTAAGGAACAGGTTAAAAAAAGAATCCTAATGTGATTTCTTGATAATGGGTGTGTTCCTTATCTTCTCCTCGTGTCTAAACTCTTCTCCATGGCTGGACCCCCAAATAATATTCCTTTACGTGCTAAGGGGTATCTAGAGAGTGTGATAGGTTTAATAACTACCCTCACCCTAACGCGTACCCTAACCCTAACACCTACCCTAACCCTAACGCGTACACTAATCCTAACCCGTACCCTAAACCGAGCCCTAACCCTAACACTAACCCTAACCCTAACCCTAACCCATACCCTACGCCCTACCCGAACCCCTCCCCGAACCCGTACCCTAAGCCGTACCCTAACCCTCACCCTAACCCTAACCCTAACCCTAAGCTACCCTTGAGTGCTTCTGCCACCAATAGATTTCCTAAGCACTAGTGTTTTAAGGAACAGGTTAAAAAGAGAATCCTAATGTGATTTCGTGATAATGGGTGTGTTCCTTATCTTCTCCTAGTGTCTAAACTCTTCTCCATGGCTGGACCCACAAATAATATTCCTTTACGTGCTAAGGGGTATCTAGAGAGTGTGATAGGTTTAATAACTAACCTCACCCTTTCGCGTACCCTAACCCTAACCCCTACCCTAACCCTAACGCGTACCCTAATCCTCACCCATACCCTAAACCGAGCCCGAACCCTAACACTAACCCTAACTCTAACCCTAAAACATTCCCTACGCCCTACCCGAACCCCTCCCCAAACCCGTACCCTAAGCCGTACCCTAACCCTCACCCTCACCCTAACCCTAACACTAAGCTACCCTTGACTGCTTCTGCCTCCAATAGATTTCCTAAGCACTAGTGTTTTAAGGAACAGGTTAAAAAGAGAATCCTAATGTGATTTCTTGATAATGCGTATGCTCCTTATCTTCTCCTAGTGTCTAAACTCTTCTCCATGGCTGGACCCCCAAATAATATTCCTTTACGTGCTAAGGGGTATCTAGAGAGTGGGATAGGTTTAATAACTAACCTCACCCTAAAGCGTAACCTAACCCTAACCCCTACCCTAACACTAACGCGTACCCTAATCCTAACCCGTACCCTAAACCGAGCCTGAACCCTAACCCTAACCCTAACCCTAACCCATACCCTACGCCCTACCCGAACCCCTCCCTGAACCCGTACCCTAAGCCATACCCTAACCCTCACCCTAACCCTAACCCTAAACCTAAGCTACCCTTGACGGCTTCTGCCTCCAATAGATTTCCTAAGCACTAGTGTTTTAAGGAACAGGTTAAAAAGAGGATCCTAATGTGATTTCTTGATAATGGGTGTGTTCCTTATCTTCTCCTAGTGTCTAAGCTCTTCTCCATGGCTGGATACCCAAATAATATTCCTTTACGTGCTAAGGGGTATCTAGAGAGTGGGATAGGTTTAATAACTACTCTCACCCTAAAGCGTACCCTAACCTTAACCCCTACCGTAACACTAACGCGTACCCTAATCCTAACCCGTACCCTAAACCGAGCCCTAACCCTAACACTAACCCTAACCCTAAACCATACCCTACGCCCTACCCAAACCCCTCCCCGAACCCGTACCCTAAGCCGTACCCTAACTCTCACCCTAACTCTAACCCTAACCCTAAGCTACCCTTGATTGCTTCTGCCTCCAATAGATTTCCTAAGCACTAGTGTTTTAAGGAACAGGTTAAAAAGAGAATCCTAATGTGATTTCTTGATAATGGGTGTGTTCCTTATCTTCTCCTAATGTCTAAACTCTTCTCCATGGCTGGACCCCCAAATAATATTCCTTTACGTTCTAAGGGGTATCTAGAGAGTGGGATAGGTTTAATAACTACCCTCACCCTAGTGCGTACCATAACCCTAACCCCTACCCTAACACTAACGCGTACCCTAATCCTAACCCGTACCCTAAACCGAGCACTAACCCTAACACTAGCCCTAACCCTAACCCTAACCCATACCCTACGCCCTACCCGAACCCCTCCCCGAACCCGTACCCTAAACCGTACCCTAAACCTCACCCTAACCCTAACCCTAAGCTACCCTTGACTGCTTCTGCCACCAATAGATTTCCTAAGCACTAGTGTTTTAAGATATAGGTTAAAAAGAGAATCCTAATGTGATTTCTTGATAATGGGTGTGCTCCTTATCTTCTCCTAGTGTCTAAACTCTTCTCCATGGCTGGACCCCCAAATAATATTCCTTTACGTGCTAAGGGGTATCTAGAGAGTGGGATAGGTTTAATAACTAACCTCACCCTAAAGCGTAACCTAAACCTAACCCTTACCCTAACACTAACGCGTACCCTAATCCTAACCCGTACCCTAAACCGAGCCCGAACCCTAACACTAACCCTAACCCTAACCATAACCCATAACCTACGCCCTACCCGAACCCCTCCCCGAACCCGTACCCTAAGCCATACCCTAACCCTCACCCTGAACCTAACCCTAAGCTACCCTTGACTGCTTCTGCCTCCAATAGATTTCCTAAGCACTAGTGTTTTAAGGAACAGGTTAAAAAGAGAATCCTAATGTGATTTCTTGATAATGGGTGTGTTCCTTATCTTCTCCTCGTGTCTAAACTCTTCTCCATGGCTGGACCCCCAAATAATATTCCTTTACGTGCTAAGGGGTATCTAGAGAGTGGGATAGATTTAATAACTACCCTCACCCTAACGCGTAGCCTAACCCTAACCCCTACCCTAACCCTAACGCGTACCCTACTCCTAACCCGTACCCTAAACCGAGCCCTAACACTAACACTAACCCTAACCCTAACCCTAACCCATACCCTACGCCCTACACGAACCCCTCCCTGAAACCGTACCCTAAGCCGTACCCTAACCCTCACCCTAACCCTAACCCTAAACCTAAGCTACCCTTGACGGCTTCTGCCTCCAATAGATTTCCTAAGCACTAGTGTTTTAAGGAACAGGTTAAAAAGAGAATCCTAATGTGATTTCTTGATAATGGGTGTGTTCCTTATCTTCTCCTCGTGTCTAAACTCTTCTCCATGGCTGGACCCCCAAATAATATTCCTTTACGTGCTAAGGGGTATCTAGAGAGTGTGATAGGTTTAATAACTACCCTCACCTTAACGCGTACCCTAACCCTAACCCCTCCCTACCCTAACACTAACGCATACCCTAATCCTAACCCGTACCCTAAACCGATCCATAACCCTAACACTAACCCTAACCCTAACGCTAACCCATACCCTACGCCCTACCCGAACCCCTCCCCGAACCCGTACCCTAAGCCGTACCCTAACCCTCACCCTAACCCTAACCCTAACACTAAGCTACCCTTGAATGCTTCTGCCTCCAATAGATTTCCTAAGCACTAGTGTTTTAAGGAACAGGTTAAAAAGAGAATCCTAATGGGATTTCTTGATAATGAGTGTGTTCCTTATTTTCTCCTAGTGTCTAAACTCTTCTCCATGGCTGGACCCCCAAATAATATTCCTTTACGTGCTAAGGGGTATCTTGAGAGTGGGATAGGTTTAATAACTAACCTCACCCTATCGCATACCCTAACCCTAACCCCTAGCCTAACCCTAACGTGTACCCTAATCCTAACCCGTACCCTAAACCGAGCCGTAACCCTAACACTAACCCTAACCCTAACCCTAACCCATACCCTACGCCCTACCCGAACCCCTCCCCGAACGCGTACCCTAAGCCGTACCCTAACCCTAACCCTAACCCTAAGCTACCCTTGACTGCTTCTGCCTCCAAAAGATTTCCTAAGTACTAGTGTTTTAAGGAACAGGTTAAAAAGAGAATCCTAATGTGATTTCTTGATAATGGGTGTGTTCCTTATCTTCTCCTCGTGTCTAAACTCTTCTCCATGGCTGGACCCCCAAATAATATTCCTTTACGTGCTAAGGGGTATCTGGAGAGTATGATAGGTTTAGTAACTAACCTCACCCTATCGCGTACCCCAACCCTAACCCCTACCCTAACACTAACGCGTACCCTAATCCTAACCCGTACCCTAAACCGAGCCCTAACCCTAACACTAACCCTAACCCTAACGCTAACCCATACCCTACGCCCTCCCCGAACCCCTCCCCGAACCCGTACCCTAAGCCGTACCCTAACCCTCACCCTAACCCTAACCCTAACACTAAGCTACCCTTGACTGCTTCTGCCTCCAATAGATTTCCTAAGCACTAGTGTTTTAAGGAACAGGTTAAAAAGAGAATCCTAATGTGATTTCTTGATAATGGGTGTGTTCCTTATTTTCTCCTCGTGTCTAAACTCTTCTCCATGGCTGGACCCCCAAATAATATTCCTTTACGTGCTTAGGGGTATCTAGAGAGTGTGATAGGTTTAATAACTACCCTCTCCCTAACGCGTACCCTAACCCTAACCCCTACCCTAACCCTAACGCGTACCCTAATCCTAACCCGTACCCTAAACCGAGCCCTAACCCTAACACTAAACCTAACCCTAACCCTAACCCATACCCTACGCCCTATCCGAACCCCTCGCCGAACCCGTACCCTAAGCCGTACCCTAACCCTAACCCTAACCCTAAGCTAACCTTGACTGCTTCTGCCTCCAATAGATTTCGTAAGCACTAGTGTTTTAAGGAACAGGTTAAAAAGAGAATCCTAATGTGATTTCTTGATAATGGGTGTGTTCCTTATCTTCTCCTCGTGTCCAATCTCTTCTCCATGGCTGGAACCCCAAATAATATTCCTTTACGTGCTAAGGGGTATCTAGAGAGTGGGATAGGTTTAATAACTAACCTCACCCTATCGCGTACCCTAACCCTAACCCCTACCCTAACACTAACGCGTACCCTAATCCTAACCCGTACCCTAACCCTCACCCTAACCCTAACTCTAACACTAAGCTACCCTTGACTGCTTCTGCCTCCAATAGATTTCCTAAGCACTAGTGTTTTAAGGAACAGGTTAAAAAGAGAATCCTAATGTGATTTCTTGATAATGGGTGTGTTCCTTATCTTCTCCTAGTGTCTAAACTCTTCTCCATGGCTGGACCCCCAAATAATATTCCTTTACGTGCTAAGGGGTATCTAGAGAGTGGGATAGGTTTAATAACTACCCTCACCCTAACACGTACCCTAACCCTAACCCCTACCCTAACCCTAATGCATACCCTAATCCTAACCCGTACCCTAAACCGAGCCCTAACCCTAACACTAACCCTAACCCTAACCCTAACCCATACACTACGCCCTACCAGAACCCCTCCCCGAACCCGTACCCTAAGCCATACCCTAACCCTCACCCTAACCCTAACCCTAACCCTAAGCTACCCTTGACTGCTTCTGCCTCCAATAGATTCCCTAAGCACTAGTGTTTTAAGGAACAGGTTAAAAAGAGAATCCTAATGTGATTTCTTGATAATGGGTGTGTTCCTTATTTTCTCCTCGTGTCTAAACTCTTCTCCATGGCTGGACCCCCAAATAATATTCCTTTACGTGCTAAGGGGTATCTAGAGAGTGGGATAGGTTTAATAACTACCCTCACCCTATCGCGTACCCTAACCCTAACCCCTACCATAACACGAACGCGTACCCTAATCCTAACCCGTACCCTAAACTGAGCCCTAACCCTAACACTAACCCTAACCCTAACCCTAACCCATACCCTACGCCCTACCCGAACCCCTCCCCGAACCCGTACCCTAAGCCGTACCCTAACCCTCACCCTAACCCTAACCCTAAACCTAAGCTACCCTTGATGGCTTCTGCCTCCAATAGATTTCCTAAGCACTAGTGTTTTAAGGAACAGGTTAAAAAGAGAATCCTAATGTGATTTCTTGATAATGGGTGTGTTCCTTATTTTCTCCTCGTGTCTAAACTCTTCTCCATGGCTGGACCCCCAAATAATATTCCTTTACGTGCTAAGGGGTATCTAGAGAGTGTGATAGGTTTAATAACTACCCTCACCCTAACGCGTACCCTAACCCTAACCCCTACCCTAACCCTAACGCGTACCCTAATCCTAACCCGTACCCTAAACCGAGCCCTAACCCTAACACTAACCCTAACCCTAACGCTAACCCATACCCTACGCCCTCCCCGAACCCCTCCCCGAACCCGTACCCTAAGCCGTACCCTAACCCTCACCCTAACCCTAACCCTAACACTAAGCTACCCTTGACTGCTTCTGCCTCCAATAGATTTCCTAAGCACTAGTGTTTTAAGGAACAGGTTAAAAAGAGAATCCTAATGGGATTTCTTGATAATGGGTGTGTTCCTTATCTTCTCCTAGTGTCTAAACTCTTCTCCATGGCTGGACCCCCAAATAATATTCCTTTACGTGCTAAGGGGTATCTTGAGAGTGGGATAGGTTTAATAACTAACCTCACCCTATCGCATACCCTAACCCTAACCCCTAGCCTAACCCTAACGCGTACCCTAATCCTAACCCGTACCCTAAACCGAGCCCTAACCCTAACACTAACCCTAACCCTAACCCTAACCCATACCCTACGCCCTACCCGAACCCCTCCCCGAACCCGTACCCTAAGCCGTACCCTAACCCTAAACCTAACCCTAAGCTACCCTTGACTGCTTCTGCCTCCAGTAGATTTCCTAAGTACTAGTGTTTTAAGGAACAGGTTAAAAAGAGAATCCTAATGTCATTTCTTGATAATGGGTGTGTTCCTTATCTTCTCCTCGTGTCTAAACTCTTCTCCATGGCTGGACCCCCATATAATATTCCTTTACGTGCTAAGGGGTATCTAGAGAGTATGATAGGTTTAGTAACTAACCTCACCCTATCGCGTACCCTAACCCTAACCCCTACCCTAACACTAACGCGTACCCTAATCCTAACCCGTACCCTAAACCGAGCCCTAACCCTAAAACTAACCCTAACCCTAACCCTAACCCATACCCTACGCCCTACCCGAACCCCTCCCCGAACCCGTACCCTAAGCCGTACCCTAACCCTCACCCTAACCCTAACCCTAACACTAAGCTACCCTTGACTGCTTCTGCCTCCAATAGATTTCCTAAGCACTAGTGTTTTAAGGAACAGGTTAAAAAGAGAATCCTAATGTGATTTCTTGATAATGGGTGTGTTCCTTATCTTCTCCTAGTGTCTAAACTCTTCTCCATGGCTGGACCCCCAAATAATATTCCTTTACGTGCTAAGGGGTATCTTGAGAGTGGGATAGGTTTAATAACTAACCTCACCCTATCGCGTACCATAACCCTAACCCCTACCCTAACACTAACGCGTACCCTAATCCTAATCCGTACCCTAAACCGAGCCCTAACCCTAACACTAACCCTAACCCTAACCCTAACCCATACCCTACGCCCTACGCGAACCCCTCCCCGAACCCGTACCCTAAGCCGTACCCTAACCCTCACCCTAACCCTAACCCTAAACCTAAGCTACCCTTGAAGGCTTCTGCCTCCAATAGATTTCCTAAGCACTAGTGTTTTAAGGAACAGGTTAAAAAGAGAATCCTAATGTGATTTCTTGATAATGGGGGTGTTCCTTATTTTCTCCTCGTGTCTAAACTCTTCTCCATGGCTGGACCCCCAAATAATATTCCTTTACGTGCTAAGGGGTATCTAGAGAGTGTGATAGGTTTAATAACTACCCTCACCCTAACGCGTACCCTAACCCTAACCCCTACCCTAACCCTAACGCGTACCCTAATCCTAACCCGTACCCTAAACCGAGCCCTAACCCTAACACTAACCCTAACCCTAACCCTAACCCATACCCTACGCCCTATCCGAACCCCTCGCCGAACCCGTACCCTAAGCCGTACCCTAACCCTAACCCTAACCCTAAGCTACCCTTGACTGCTTCTGCCTCCAATAGATTTCGTAAGCACTAGTGTTTTAAGGAACAGGTTAAAAAGAGAATCCTAATGTGATTTCTTGATAATGGGTGTGTTCCTTATCTTCTCCTCGTGTCCAATCTCTTCTCCATGGCTGGAACCCCAAATAATATTCCTTTACGTGCTAAGGGGTATCTAGAGAGTGGGATAGGTTTAATAACTAACCTCACCGTATCGCGTACCCTAACCCTAACCCCTACCCTAACACTAACGCGTACCCTAATCCTAACCCGTACCCTAACCCTCACCCTAACCCTAACTCTAACACTAAGCTACCCTTGACTGCTTCTGCCTCCAATAGATTTCCTAAGCAGTAGTGTTTTAAGGAACAGGTTAAAAAGAGAATCCTAATGTGATTTCTTGATAATGGGTGTGTTCCTTATATTCTCCTAGTGTCTAAACTCTTCTCCATGGCTGGACCCCCAAATAATATTCCTTTACGTGCTAAGGGGTATCTAGAGAGTGGGATAGGTTTAATAACTACCCTCACCCTAACGCGTACCCTAACCCTAACCCCTACCCTAACCCTAATGCGTACCCTAATCCTAACCCGTACCCTAAACCGAGCCCTAACCCTAACACTAACCCTAACCCTAACCCTAACCCATACACTACGCCCTACCAGAACCCCTCCCCGAACCCGTACCCTAAGCCATACCCTAAACCTCACGCTAACCCTAACCCTAACCGTAAGCTACCCTTGACTGCTTCTGCCTCCAATAGATTCCCTAAGCACTAGTGTTTTAAGGAACAGGTTAAAAAGAGAATCCTAATGTGATTTCTTGATAATGGGTGTGTTCCTTATCTTCTCCTCGTGTCTAAACTCTTCTCCATGGCTGGACCCCCAAATAATATTCCTTTACGTGCTAAGGGGTATCTAGAGAGTGGGATAGGTTTAATAACTAACCTCACCCTATCGCGTACCCTAACCCTAACCCCTACCCTAACCCGAACGCGTACCCTAATCCTAACCCGTACCCTAAACTGAGCCCTAACCCTAACACTAGCCCTAACCCTAACCCTAACCCATACACTACGCCCTACCCGAACCCCTCCCCGAACCCGTAACCTAAGCCGTACCCTAACCCTCACCCTAACCCTAACCCTAACCCTAAGCTACCCTTTACTGCTTCTGCCTCCAATAGATTTCCTAAGCACTAGTGTTTTAAGGAACAGTTTAAAAAGAGAATCATATTGTGATTTCTTGATAATGGGTTTGTTCCTTATCTTCTCCTAGTGTCTAAACTCTTCTCCATGGCTGGACCCCCAAATAATATTCCTTTACGTGCTAAGGGGTATCTAGAGAGTGGGATAGGTTTAATAAATAACCTCACCCTAACGCGTACCCTAACCCTAACCCCTACCCTAACACTAACGCGTACCCTAATCCTAACCCGTACCCTAAACCGAGCCCTAACCCTAACACTAACCCTAACCCTAACCCTAACCCATACCCTACTCCCTACACGAACCCCTACCCGAATCCGTACCCTAAGCCGTACCCTAACCCTCACCCTAACCCTAACCCTAACCCTAAGCTACCCTTGACTGCTTCTGCCTCCAATAGATTTCCTAAGCACTAGTGTTTTAAGGACCAGGTTAAAAAGAGAATCCTAATGTGATTTCTTTATAATGGGTGTGTTCCTTATCTTCTCCTAGTGTCTAAACTCTTCTCCATGGCTAGACCCCCAAATAATATTCCTTTACGTGCTAAGGGGTATCTAGAGAGTGGGATAGGTTTAATAACTACCCTCATCCTAATGCGTACCCTAACCCTAACACCTACCCTAACCCTAACGCGTACACTAATCCTAAAACGTACCATAAACCGAGCCCTAACGCTAACACTAGCCCTAACCCTAACCCTAACCCATACCCTACGCCCTACCCAAACCCCTCCCCGAACCCGTACCCTAAGCCGTACCCTATCCCTCACCCTAACCCTAACCCTAACCCTAAGCTACCCTTGACTGCCTCTGCCTCCAATAGATTTCCTAAGCACTAGTGTTTTAAGGAACAGTTTAAAAAGAGAATCATATTGTTATTTCTTGATAATGGGTGTGTTCCTTATCTTCTCCTAGGGTCTAAACTTTTCTCCATGGCTGGACCCCCAAATAATATTCCTTTACGTGCTAAGGGGTATCGAGAGAGTGTGATAGGTTTAATAACTACCCTCACCCTAACGCGTACCCTAACCCTAACCCCTACCCTAACCCTAACGCGTACCCTAATCCTAACCCGTACCCTAAACCGAGCGCTAACCCTAACACGAACCCTAACCCTAACCCTAACCCATACCCTACGCCCTACCCGAAACCCTCGCCGAACCCGTACCCTAAGCCGTACCCTAACCCTCACCCTAACCCTAACCCTAACCCTAAGCTACCCTTGACTGCTTCTGCCTCCAATAGATTTCGTAAGCACTAGTGTTTTAAGGAACAGGTTAAAAAGAGAATCCTAATGTGATTTCTTGATAATGGGTGTGTTCCTTATCTTCTCCTCGTGTCTAAACTCTTCTCCATGGCTGGACCCCTAAATAATATTCCTTTACGTGATAAGGGGTATCTAGAGAGTGGGATAGGTTTAATAACTACCCTCACCCTAACGCGTACCCTAACCCTAACCCCTACCCTAACCCTAATGCGTACCCTAATCCTAACCCGTACCCTAAACCGAGCCCTAACCCTAACACTAACCCTAACCCTAACCCTAACCCATACACTACGCCCTACCAGAACCCCTCCCCGAACCCGTACCCTAAGCCATACCCTAAACCTCACGCTAACCCTAACCCTAACCGTAAGCTACCCTTGACTGCTTCTGCCTCCAATAGATTCCCTAAGCACTAGTGTTTTAAGGAACAGGTTAAAAAGAGAATCCTAATGTGATTTCTTGATAATGGGTGTGTTCCTTATCTTCTCCTCGTGTCTAAACTCTTCTCCATGGCTGGACCCCCAAATAATATTCCTTTACGTGCTAAGGGGTATCTAGAGAGTGGGATAGGTTTAATAACTAACCTCACCCTATCGCGTACCCTAACCCTAACCCCTACCCTAACCCGAACGCGTACCCTAATCCTAACCCGTACCCTAAACTGAGCCCTAACCCTAACACTAGCCCTAACCCTAACCCTAACCCATACACTACGCCCTACCCGAACCCCTCCCCGAACCCGTAACTTAAGCCGTACCCTAACCCTCACCCTAACCCTAACCCTAACCCTAAGCTACCCTTTACTGCTTCTGCCTCCAATAGATTTCCTAAGCACTAGTGTTTTAAGGAACAGTTTAAAAAGAGAATCATATTGTGATTTCTTGATAATGGGTTTGTTCCTTATCTTCTCCTAGTGTCTAAACTCTTCTCCATGGCTGGACCCCCAAATAATATTCCTTTACGTGCTAAGGGGTATCTAGAGAGTGGGATAGGTTTAATAAATAACCTCACCCTAACGCGTACCCTAACCCTAACCCCTACCCTAACACTAACGCGTACCCTAATCCTAACCCGTACCCTAAACCGAGCCCTAACCCTAACACTAACCCTAACCCTAACCCTAACCCATACCCTACTCCCTACACGAACCCCTACCCGAATCCGTACCCTAAGCCGTACCCTAACCCTCACCCTAACCCTAACCCTAACCCTAAGCTACCCTTGACTGCTTCTGCCTCCAATAGATTTCCTAAGCACTAGTGTTTTAAGGACCAGGTTAAAAAGAGAATCCTAATGTGATTTCTTTATAATGGGTGTGTTCCTTATCTTCTCCTAGTGTCTAAACTCTTCTCCATGGCTAGACCCCCAAATAATATTCCTTTACGTGCTAAGGGGTATCTAGAGAGTGGGATAGGTTTAATAACTACCCTCATCCTAATGCGTACCCTAACCCTAACACCTACCCTAACCCTAACGCGTACACTAATCCTAAAACGTACCATAAACCGAGCCCTAACGCTAACACTAGCCCTAACCCTAACCCTAACCCATACCCTACGCCCTACCCAAACCCCTCCCCGAACCCGTACCCTAAGCCGTACCCTATCCCTCACCCTAACCCTAACCCTAACCCTAAGCTACCCTTGACTGCCTCTGCCTCCAATAGATTTCCTAAGCACTAGTGTTTTAAGGAACAGTTTAAAAAGAGAATCATATTGTTATTTCTTGATAATGGGTGTGTTCCTTATCTTCTCCTAGGGTCTAAACTTTTCTCCATGGCTGGACCCCCAAATAATATTCCTTTACGTGCTAAGGGGTATCGAGAGAGTGTGATAGGTTTAATAACTACCCTCACCCTAACGCGTACCCTAACCCTAACCCCTACCCTAACCCTAACGCGTACCCTAATCCTAACCCGTACCCTAAACCGAGCGCTAACCCTAACACGAACCCTAACCCTAACCCTAACCCATACCCTACGCCCTACCCGAAACCCTCGCCGAACCCGTACCCTAAGCCGTACCCTAACCCTCACCCTAACCCTAACACTAACCCTAAGCTACCCTTGACTGCTTCTGCCTCCAATAGATTTCGTAAGCACTAGTGTTTTAAGGAATAGGTTAAAAAGAGAATCCTAATGTGATTTCTTGATAATGGGTGTGTTCCTTATCTTCTCCTCGTGTCTAAACTCTTCTCCATGGCTGGACCCCTAAATAATATTCCTTTACGTGCTAAGGGGTATCTAGAGAGTGGGGTAGGTTTAATAACTAACCTCACCCTATCGCGTACCCTAACCCTAACCCCTACCCTAACACTAACGCGTACCCTAATCCTAACCCGTACCCTAAACCGAGCCCTAACCCTAACACTAACCCTAACCCTAACCCTAACCCATACCCTACGCCCTACCCGAACCCCTCCCCGAACCCGTACCCTAAGCCGTACCCTAACCCTCACCCTAACCCTAACCCTAACACTAAGCTACCCTTGACTGCTTCTGCCTCCAGTAGATTTCCTAAGCACTAGTGTTTTAAGGAACAGGTTAAAAAGAGAATCCTAATGTGATTTCGTGATAATGGGTGTGTTCCTTATCTTCTCCTAGTGTCTAAACTCTTCTCCATGGCTGGACCCCCAAATAATATTCCTTTACGTGCTAAGGGGTATCTAGAAAGTGGGATAGGTTTAATAACTACCCTCACCCTAACGCGTACCCTAACCCTAACCCCTACCATAAGCCTAACGCGTACCGTAATCCTAACCCGTACCCTAAACCGAGCCCTAACCCTAACACTAACCCTATCCCTAACCCATACCCTACGCCCTACCCGAACCCCTCCCTCAACCCGTACCCTAAGCCGTACCCTAACCCTCACCCTAACCCTAACCCTAACCCTAAGCTACCCTTGACGCCTTCTGCCTCCAATAGATTTCCTAAGCACTAGTGTTTTAAGGAACAGGTTAAAAAGAGAATCCTAATGTGATTTCCTGATAATGGGTGTGTTCCTTATCTTCTCCTCGTGTCTAAATTCTTCTTCATGGCTGGACCCCCAAATAATATGCCTTTACGTGCTAAGGGGTATCTAGAGAGAGGGAGAGGTTTAATAACTACCCTCACCCTAACGCGTTCCCTAACCCTAACCCCTACCCTAACCCTAACGCGTACCCTAATCCTAACTCGTACCCTAAACCGAGCCCTAACCCTAACACTAACCCTAACCCTAACCCTAACCCATACCCTACGCCCTACACGAACCCCTCCCTGAACCCGTACCCTAAGCCGTACCCTAACCCTCAATCTAACCCTAACCCTAACCCTAAGCTACCCTTGACTGCTTCTGCCTCCAATAGATTTCCTAAGCACTAGTGTTTTAAGGAACAGTTTAAAAAGAGAATCCTAATGTGATTTCTTGATAATGGGTGTGTTCCTTAACTTCTCCTAGTGTCTAAACTCTTCTCCATGGCTGGATCCCCAAATAATATTCCTTTACGTGCTAAGGGGTATCTTCATAGTGGGATAGGTTTAATAACTAACCTCACCCTATCGCGTACCCTAACCCTAACCCCTACCCTAACACTAACGTGTACCCTAATCCTAACCCGTACCCTAAACCGAGCCCTAACCCTAACAATAACCCTAACCCTAACCCTAACCCATACCCTACGCCCTACCCGAACCCCTCCCCGTACCCATACCCTAAGCCGTACCCTAACCCTCACCCTAACCCTAACCCTAACCCTAAGCTACCCTTGACTGCTTCTGCCTGCAATAGATTTCCTAAGCACTAGTGTTTTAAGGAACAGGTTAAAAAGAGAATCCTAATGTGATTTCGTGGTCATGGGTGTGTTCCTTATCTTCTCCTAGTGTCTAAACTCTTCTCCATGGCTGGACCCCCAAATAATATTCCTTTACGTGCTAAGGGGTATCTAGAGAGTGGGATAGGTTTAATAACTACCCTCACCCTAACGCGTACCCTAACCCTAACCCCTACCCTAAGCCTAATGCATACCCTAAACCTAACCCGTACCCTAAACCGAGCCCTAACCCTAACACTAACCCTAACCCTAACCCATACCCTACGCCCTACCCGAACCACTCCCTCAACCCGTACCCTAAGCCGTACCCTAACCCTCACCCTAACCCTAACCCTAAACCTAAGCTACCCTTGACGCCTTCTGCCTCCAATAGATTTCCTAAGCACTAATATTTTAAGGAACATGTTAAAAAGAGAATCCTAATGTGATTTCTTGATAATGGGTGTGTTCCTTATCTTCTCCTAGTGTCTAAACTCTTCTCTATGGCTGGACCCCCAAATAATATTCCTTTACGTGCTAAGGGATATCTAGAGAGTGGGATAGGTTTAATAACTACCCTCACCCTAACCCCTACCCTAACCCTAACGCGTACCCTAATCCTAACCCGTACGCTGAACTGAGCCCTAACCCTAACCCTAACCCATACCATACGCCGTACCCGAACCCCTCCACGAACTCGTACCCTAAGCCGTACCCTAACCCTAACCCTAATCCTAAGCTACCCTTCACTGCTTCTGCCTCCAATAGATGTCCTAAGCACTAGTGTTTTAAGGAACAGGTTAAAAAGAGAATCCTAATGTGATTTTTTGATGATGGGTGTGTTCCTTATCTTCTCCTAGTGTCTAAACTCTTCTCCAAGGCTGGACCCCCAAATAATATTCCGTTACGTTCTAAGCTGTATCTAGAGAGTGGGATAGGTTTAATAACTACCCTAACCCTAATGCTTACCCTAACCCTCTCCCATACCCTAACCCTAACCGGTACCCTAACCCTAACACCTACCTTAATCCTAACCGATACTCTAAACCGAGCCCTTACCCTAAAAGTAACCATAACCCTAATCCATACCCTATGCCATAACCGATTCCGTACCCGAACCCGTAACCTAAGCCGTACCCTCACCCTCACCCTAACCCTAACACTTACCCTAAGCTACCCTTGACTGCTTCTGCCTCCAATAGATTTCCTAAGCACTAGTGTTTTAAGGAACAGGTTAAAAAGGGAATCCTAATGTGATTTCTTTAGAATGGGTGTGTTCCTTATCTTCTCCTAGTGTCTAAACTCTTCTCCATGGCGGGACCCACAAATAATATTCCTTTACGTGCTAAGGGGTATCTAGAGAGTGGGATAGGTTTGATAACGACCCTAACCCTAACGCGTACACTAACCCTAACCCCTACCCTAACCCTAACGCGTACCCTAATCCTAGCCCGTACCCTAAACCGAGCCCTAACTCTAAGACTAACCCTAACCCTAACCCATACCCTACGCCCTACCCGAACCCCTCCCCGAACCCGTACCCTAAGCCGTACCCTAACCCTCACCCTAACCCCAAACCTAAGCTATCCTTGACTGCTTCTGCCTCCAATAGATTTCCTAAGCACTAGTGTTTTAAGGAACACGTTAAAAAGAGAACCTTAATGTGATTTCTTGATGGGTCCCTAATCTCCAGGTTCAAGGGCATCTTCCTAAGTCAAAAACGTGCATGGGAAACCCAGAAGATGGTACACCGTGTGATCGGGAAAGGTTTCTAAAACGCACCTCATTTCTCATCTCCTTTTGCTCGGGTTCTCCATTCCAGCCCGTTTACTAGCCATCTCCCTCCTTGGAGAATCAGCACCTTTAACCTTCTGTTCCGTACAGGTTGCAATTTGTCCTGAGGATGAACGGGAAGATGGGGAACCAATGAGAGACTAGCTCTAGTGGTTGGGACAGGCACAGGTCACTATATTTTCCCATCAGGAAGAAGAATTAACCACAGCCTCAGCCTGCCCCCCAGAACCAGAAGAGGCCCTGAAGCAATCCTGCGCTTTTCCGGCCAGCTCCCAAAAAGCGACTTGAAAAATGGAGCTCAGGGGCACTACAATTCACAAACCTGCAGAGTTATAAATGACAACTCTCGTCCACAAATATATTGAGGGAAGGCAACGAAGAGGATGTGAAAGCAAGGCAGAATTGCAGGAAACAGATTTCAGGAGGTAGATTCGAATCGCCTTGAAAGCACATGAAAAGCGGCAAAACGTGGACAATGATGCCCTTGGCCAAAAAGGGCGTATGCGTTTTTTCCTGAATATATTCAGGAAAAAACGCATACGCCCTTTTTGGCCAACCAAGCCACCTGGAAAGGAAAATCAACGCTACAAAGAAGTCTCGCTTCCCAGCGGGAAAAAGGGCCATGCGGAATAAAGTGTCCAAACCAGAAATGCAGGACCGGCCATGGAGAAATGGGAGCCTTGCTACGCTGATGGGCGGGATGTAAATTGACAACAGCCACTCTGGAGAAGTGTACAGTGTGTCCTGAAACATCTAAAAAACACAGCTTGGAGAGCATAGGGCACTTACACTTATGGGCCTATAAATTGGGAAAACTAAAAATCAGCAAGACACAGGCACCCCAAAGTTTAGGGCTGCTCTGTTGACAAGAACCCCCACTTCATTACACCTTCAATATCCTAGGAAAGAGAAAAATGGATAAAGAAGTTGAGGTCCTCATGTACAATGGAATATCACTCAGCCATGAAATCAACGTCATAAGGCTAGTAGCAGCACGATGAGTGGACTTAGGTACGACGATTCTAAGTGAAATAAGTCACACAGAAAAAGACACTTATCATAAGATAGCACTTATAGAGGGAATGTAGAAACCGCTACAGTTGAACTGAATTACAAAACAGAACAGAGTCACACGTTTAGAAAACACACTATGGCTGCTTAACGGGAAAGGTGAGGTGGGGTGATGCATAAAACATGGGTTTCAAATTAGCTCCGATACCGTTCCATAAACCCAATATGTAATAGAAAAGACCTACTCCTTGCTCAGTGAACTGGACTCAACACCCCCTATTCACCGCACAAGATTATATCTGACTAGTAAGAATCTTCAAACCTATGTATTGATATCTCTCTGTAAGTGAGTCAAGGGGCTGTAACACGGCATAAACACAGCCGTGAAAAGCAGCTAAACCCCATTATAAAAATAAATGTCTTTTCAAACCCGTGAAACAAAGACAGTGAAAGAGAGAGAAATTCTTCCAAAATTCGTTCAGGGGCTGTGATGCAACCTGGAATGACCATATCTAGACCCACAGCTGATTGAGACATAAGGGTGGACACTCTTGGGGCTGAGAGGTTCGGTGAGGTTGGGTGAGCCAACGCAGACCCTTTAAAGTAATACTGCATGGTACCCATCCCATGGGTCCCAAATCCCCAGGATCAAGGGCATCTTCCTACGTCGAAAACGTGCATGAGAAACCCAGAAGATGGTACACCGTGTGATCGGGAAAGGTTTCTAAAACGCACCTCATTTCTCATCTCCTTTGCTCGGGTTCGCCATTCCAGCCGATTTACTAGCCATCTCCCTCCTTGGAGAATCAGCACCTTTAACCTCCTGTTCCGTATAGGTTGCAATTTGTCCTGAGGATGAACGGGAAGAGGGGGAACCAATGAGAGACTAGCTCTAGTGGTTGGGACTGGCACAGGTCACTCTATTTTCCCATCAGGAAGAAGAATTAACCACAGCCTCAGCCTGCCCCCCAGAACCAGAAGAGGGCCTGAAGCAATCATGCGCTTTTGCGGCCAGCTCCCAAAAAGCGACTTGAAAAATGGAACTCAGGGGCACTGCAATTCACAAACCTGCAGAGTTTTAAATGATAACTCTCGTCCACAAATATATTGAGGGAAGGCAACGAAGAGGATTTGAAAGCAAGGCAGAATTGCAGGAAACAGATTTCAGGAGGTAGATTCGAATCGCCTTGAAAGCCCAAGAAAAGAGGCAAAAGGTGGACAGTGATGCCCTTGGCCAAAAAGGGCGTATGAGTTTTTTCCTGAATATATTCAGGAAAAAACGCATACGCCCTTTTTGGCCATCCAAGCAACCTGGAAAGGGAAAACAGTGCTACAAAGTTGTCTCGCTTCCCAGCGGGCAAAAGGGCCATGCGGAAAAAAGTGTCAAATCCAAAAATTCAGGACCGGCCATGGAGAAATGGGAGCCTTGCTACGCTGATGGGCGGGATATAAATTGCCAACAGCCACTCTGGGGAAGTGTACGGTGTGTCCTGAAACATCTAAAAAACACAGCTTGGAGAGCATAGGGCACTTCCACTCATGGGCGTATAAATTGGGAAAACTAAAAATCAGCAAGACACAGGCACCCCAAAGTTTAGGGCTGCTCTGTTGACAAGAACCCCCACTTCATTACACCTTCAATATCCTAGGAAAGAGAAAAATGGATAAAGAAGTTGAGGTCCTCATGTACAATGGAATATCACTCAGCCATGAAATCAACGTCATAAGGCTAGTAGCAGCACGATGAGTGGACTTAGGTATGACGATTCTAAGTGAAATAAGTCACACAGAAAAAGACACTTATCATAAGATAGCACTTATAGAGGGAATGTAGAAACCGCTACAGTTGAAGTGAATTACAAAACAGAACAGAGTCACACGTTTAGAAAACACACTATGGCTGCTTAACGGGAAAGGTGAGGTGGGGTGATGCATAAAACATGGGTTTCAAATTAGCTCCGATACCGTTCCATAAACCCAATATGTAATAGAAAAGACCTACTCCTTGCTCAGTGAACTGGACTCAACACCCCCTATTCACCGCACAAGAATATATCTGACTAGTAAGAATCTTCAAACCTATGTATTGATATCTCTCTGTAAGTGAGTTAAGGGGCTGTAACACGGCATAAACACAGCCGTGAAAAGCAGCTAAACCCCATTATAAAAATAAATGTCTTTTCAAACCCGTGAAACAAAGACAGTGAAAGAGAGAGAAATTCTTCCAAAATTCGTTCAGGGGCTGTGATGCAACCTGGAATGACCATATCTAGACCCACAGCTGATTGAGACATAAGGGTGGACACTCTTGGGGCTGAGAGGTTCGGTGAGGTTGGGTGAGCCAACGCAGACCCTTTAAAGTAATACTGCATGGTACCCATCCCATGGGTCCCAAATCCCCAGGATCAAGGGCATCTTCCTACGTCGAAAACGTGCATGAGAAACCCAGAAGATGGTACAACGTGTGATCGGGAAAGGTTTCTAAAACGCACCTCATTTCTCATCTCCTTTGCTCGGGTTCGCCATTCCAGCCGATTTACTAGCCATCTCCCTCCTTGGAGAATCAGCACCTTTAACCTCCTGTTCCGTATAGGTTGCAATTTGTCCTGAGGATGAACGGGAAGAGGGGGAACCAATGAGAGACTAGCTCTAGTGGTTGGGACTGGCACAGGTCACTCTATTTTCCCATCAGGAAGAAGAATTAACCACAGCCTCAGCCTGCCCCCAGAACCAGAAGAGGGCCTGAAGCAATCATGCGCTTTTGCGGCCAGCTCCCAAAAAGCGACTTGAAAAATGGAACTCAGGGGCACTGCAATTCACAAACCTGCAGAGTTTTAAATGATAACTCTCGTCCACAAATATATTGAGGGAAGGCAACGAAGAGGATTTGAAAGCAAGGCAGAATTGCAGGAAACAGATTTCAGGAGGTAGATTCGAATCGCCTTGAAAGCCCAAGAAAAGAGGCAAAAGGTGGACAGTGATGCCCTTGGCCAAAAAGGGCGTATGAGTTTTTTCCTGAATATATTCAGGAAAAAACGCATACGCCCTTTTTGGCCATCCAAGCAACCTGGAAAGGGAAAACAGTGCTACAAAGTTGTCTCGCTTCCCAGCGGGCAAAAGGGCCATGCGGAAAAAAGTGTCAAATCCAAAAATTCAGGACCGGCCATGGAGAAATGGGAGCCTTGCTACGCTGATGGGCGGGATATAAATTGCCAACAGCCACTCTGGGGAAGTGTACGGTGTGTCCTGAAACATCTAAAAAACACAGCTTGGAGAGCATAGGGCACTTCCACTCATGGGCGTATAAATTGGGAAAACTAAAAATCAGCAAGACACAGGCACCCCAAAGTTTAGGGCTGCTCTGTTGACAAGAACCCCCACTTCATTACACCTTAAATATCCTAGGAAAGGGAAAAATGGATAAAGAAGTTGGGTCCTCATATACAATGGAATATCACTCAGCCATGAAATCAATGTCATAAGAGTCGTAGCAGCATGATGAGTGGATTTAGGTACGAAGATTCTAAGTGAAATAAGTCACACAGAAAAAGACACTTATCATAAGATATCACTTACAGAGGGAATGTAAAAACCGCTACACTTGAACTGAATTACAAAACAGAACAGAGTCACACATTTAGAAAACACACTATGGCTGCTGAAGGGGAAAGGTGTGGTGCTGTGATGCATAAAACAAGGGTTTCAAATTAGCTCAGATACCGTTCCATAAACCCAATATGTAATAGACAAGACCTACTCCTTGCTCAGTGAACTGGACTCAACACCCCCTATTCACCGCACAAGACTATATCTGACTAGTAAGAATCTTAAAACCTATGTATTGATATCTCTCTGTAAGTGAGTCAAGGGGGTGTAAAGCGGCATAAACACAGCAGTGAAAAGCAGCTAAACCCCATTATAAAAATAAACTACTTTTAATTACCCATGAAACAAAGACTTTCAAAGAGAGAGAAATTCTCACACAATTCATTCAGGGGCTGTGATGCAACCTAGATTGACCATATCTAGTTCCACAGCTGGATGAGACATAAGGGTGGACACTTTTGGGGCTGAAGGCTCCTTCCCTAGTTACCAGATTGGGGAACGTGGAAAGGCTCCCGCCCTCCGGCCGTTACCTACCAAAGCAGCTTTCAAACCTGTGCTAATGGTCACTTCATATGAACAAGTACTTCAGGGCTGTAAATGAAACCTGCCTTCAAAATGTCTTGAGGGAGGTAATGGCCAAAAATTTTCAAAATGTGACACTTACTTTAAGAAAACACTTTGAAGAACTAAGCTGTAATCACAGTTTGATAAATAGAAAGGGCATGCTTTAAAGCTCAATTTCAACAGATTTTGGGACACATGCAAATTCAACCACAGAGAGGTATCAGCTCGCACCTGTTAGAATAACCATCAGCAAGAAAACTACAAACAATAAATATTGAAGGTGTTTTGGAGAAATGCATACCCTCAATTTTAAGTGGGACGTAACCTGGAAAGAGCCACTAATGAGAACTGAATGGTGGTGCCTTTAAAACGTACACACTGAGCTACCATATGATACAGCAAGCCCACTCCTTGGCCTATAACATAAGAAGATAGAACTGGAAAGACACAGGCAAGAAAATATGCATTGCAGCAGTATTACAATAGCCAAGACATGGAGGCAACCAGAAAGTCCATCAAGAGGTGCGTGGCCAAAGAAGAACTGGTACACGTACAGATGGAATATTAGCCAGGGAAAAAAATGAAACAATGCCATTTGCAGCACCATGTATGATTCTTGAGGTAATCAGGCAAATTGTACTAAGTCAGAAAGCCAAAGACACATATCCTATAATATCACTTATAGGTCTTAGCTAAAAATTCATACCAATGAAGATATTTCCACAGAGAAATGCAATCACAGATTCATTAAACAAACTTATGGTTCAGCAAATGGATAGGTGTGAGGATTGGATACATTAGGATATTGGGGTTAAGATAGATATAGAAACACATGTGAAATATGTAATCACCAAAGACCTATGTAATACCAAGACAAGACTGCTCAACATTGTGTCATAACCTACATGGGAAAATGATGCAAAGAAGAATAGATATATGTATATGTTTAAAAGAACCACATCTTGCACACCTAGAAGAAACAAAACATTTTAATCAAATTTGCTCTGACAAAAAATAAAAATTAAATTAAAAAAAGAACAAGAAGTAATGAGACATAAACTTAAGGGGCTTTTTGCTGGCACATTGCATTCTAATTTACAACCAGAACATGACTTCCATTAAGGCTCTGTCATCACTAATAAAGCAGCTTTATAAGCAATGTTGAAGGTAGCTTAAAAGAAGTCTCACTAATTATTGATAGTAACAAGGAAACAAAGAAAAGTAAAAATCTCACTGCAAAAAGTATACATAGGGTAAGGATAGTAGATCAAACACTTATTAAACTTCTGTAAAGAATAAAAGACAACAGTAGTATGTTTTTTTAAAAAGAGAGGGCCCAAATAAATCTGAAATGAAAGAGATGATGTTACAACAGACAGACACCACAGAAATACAAAGCATCCTAAGATACACACAGGGTAACTCAGGGCTCAGACTGGACAGAGCCCACTTTCCAGTCCCTTGTACATGACTTACAGGAGCCTCAGGAACTGAGGAGGGGGTCCCTGAGGAGAGGCTCAAGATAGAATATGGTAGGCATTAACATGACTGCATTCATCTTAAACATGCCTGAACTACATTCACACGAGATGATTTTGTCCTGTATGTACATCGGCACCTCTAGTCGGAACTGCAGATCTTTGGCTTCAACACCTCTACTGACAACATTAGCTTCACCTGCTGTGGACCGTCTCCTATAGGATTTCTAGAACCACAAAACATCGAAGCTTCACAGGACCCAGAGTCTGTGTGACTCCACGCAGAGTCTCAGAGTCTCAACTCCACTCAGATACTCCACTCTTGGAGGGCACACACAAAGTAGTGTGCACATCAGGACCCAGGGGAAGAAGCAGTGACCCTGTAGGAGAATGACCAGAACTACCTGCTACTTTTAGAGGGTCTCCTGCAGAGGCAGGTGGTGGCTGTGGCTGTGGCTCACCGTGAGGACAACGACACTGGCAGCAGAAGTTCTGGGAAATACTCCTTGGTGTGAGCCCTCCCAGAGTCCGCCATTAGCCCCACCAAGAGCAAGGTAGGCTCCAGTGCTGGGTCGCCTCAGGCCAAACAACCAACAGGGAGGGAACCCAGCCCCATGCATCAGCAGACAAGCGGATTAAACTTTTTATTAAAGTTTTATTTAATCCACAGACAAGCGGATTAAAGCTCTGCCCACCAAAGCAACACCCAGCTCTACCCACCACCAGTCCCTCCCATCAGGAAGCTTGCACAAGCCTCTAAGATAGACTCATCCACCAGAGAGCAGACAGCAGAAGCAAGAAGAACTACAATTCTGCAGCCTGTGGAAGGAAAACCACATTCACAGAAAGATAGACAAAATGAAAAGGCAGAGGACTTTATACCAGATCAAGGAACAAGATAAAACCCCAGGAAAAAAAAAAACGAAATGACGTGGAGATAGGGAACCTTCCAGAAAAAGAATTCAGAATAATGATAGTGAAGTTGAGCCAAGACCTTGGAAAAAGAAAGGAGGCAAAGATCGAGAAGACACAAGAAATGCTTAACAAAGACCTAGAAGAATTAAGGAACAAACACCTAGAAGAATTAAAGAACAAACAAACAGAGGTGAACAATGTAATAACTGAAATGAAAAATATACTAGAAGGAATCAGTAGCAGAATAACTGTGGCAGAAGAACGGATAAGTGACCTGGAAGACAGAAAGGTGGAAATCACTGCCATGGAACAGAATAAAGAAAAAGAATGAAAATAAATGAAGACACCCCAAGAGTCCTCTGGGACAACATTAAACACAACAACATTCGCATGATAGGGATCCCAGAAGGAGAAGAGAGAGAAAGGACCCGAGAATATATTTGAAGAGATTATGGTCAAAAACTTCCCTAGCATGGGAAAAGAAATAGCCACCCAAGTCCAGAAGCACAGAGAGTCCCAGGCAGGATAAACCAAAGGAGAAAAATGACAAGACACATAGTAATCAAATTGACAAAAATTAACGACAAAGAAAAATTATTGAAAGCAGCAAGGGAAAAATGACAAATAACATACAAGGGAACTCCCATAAGGATAACAGCTGATTTCTCAGCAGAATATCTACAAGCCAGAAGGGAGTAGCATGATCAATTTAAAGTGATGAAAGGGAAGAACCTACAACCAAGATTACTCCACCCTGCAAAGATCTCATTCATATTTGATGGAGAAATCAAAAGCCCTACAGACAAGCAAAAGCTAAGAGAATTCAGCACCATGAAACCAGCTTTACACCAAATGCTAAAGGAACTTCTCTAAGTGGGAAACACAAGAGAAGAAAAGGACCCACCAAGACAACCCCATAACAATTAAGAAAATAGTAATAGGAACATACATATCGATAATTACCTTAAACGTGAATGCACTAAATGTTCCAACCAAAAGACACAGGCTCGCTGAATGGATACAAAAACAAGACCCATATATATGCTGTCTACAAGAGACCCATTTCAGACCTAGGGACACATACAGACTGAAAGTGAGGCGATGGAAAAATATACTCTATGCAAATGAAAATCAAAAGAAAGCTGGAGTAGCAATACTCATATCAGATAAAATAGACTTTAAAATAAAGAATGTTACAAGAGACAAGGAAAGACACTACATAATGGTCAAGGGATCAATCCAAGAAGAAGATATAACAATTATAAATATATATGTACCCAACATAGGAGCACCTCAATGTATAAGGCAACTGCTAACAGCTATAAAAGAGGAAATCAACAGTAACACAATAATAGTGGGGGACTTTAATAGCTCACTTATACCAGTGGAGATCAGCCAGACAGAAAATTAATAAGGAAACACAAGCTTTAAATGACACAATAGACCAGATAGAGTTAATTGATATTTATAGGTCATTCCATCCAAAAACAGCAGATTACACGTTCTTCTTAACTGCACACGGAACATTCTCCAGGATAGATCACATCTTGGATCACAAAGCCTCAGTAAATTTAAGAAAACTGAAATCATGTCAAGCAGCTGTTCCGACCACAATGCTATGAGATTAGAAATCAATTACACGGAAAAAAACCGTAAAAAACACAAACACATGGAGGCTAAACAATGCGTTACTAAATAACCAAGAGATCACTGAAGAAATCAAAGAGGAAATCAAAAACTACCTAGAGACAAATGACAACAAAAACACGATGATCCAAAACCTATGGGATGCGGCAAAAGCAGTTCTAAGAGGGAAGTTTATAGCAATACAAGCCTACCTCAAGAAACAAGAAAAATCTCAAATAAACAATCTAACCTTACACCTAGAGGAATTAGAGAAAGAAGAACAAAACCCAAAGTTAGTAGAAGGAAAGAAATCTTAAAGATCAGAGCAGAAATAAATGAAATAGAAACAAAGAAAACAAAAGCAAAGATCAATAAACCTAAAAGCTGGTTCTTTGAGAAGATAAGCAATAATGATCAACCTTTAGCCAGACTCAAGAAAAAGAGGGAGAGGACTCAAATCAACAAAATTAGAAGTGAAAAAGGAGAAGTTACAACAGACACCACAGGAATACAAAGCATCCTAAGAGACTACTACACGCAACTCTATGCCAATAAAATGGACAACCTGGAAGAAATGGACAAATTCTTAGAAAGGGATAACCTTCCAAGACTGAACCAGGAAGAAATAGAAAATATGAACAAACCTATCACAAGCAATGAATTTGAAACTGTGATTAAAAATCTTCCAACAAACAAAAGTCCAGAACCAGATGGCATCACAGGTGAATTCTATCAAACATTAGGGAAGAGCTAACACCCAACCTTCTCAAATTCTTCAAAACAATTGCAGGGGAAGGAACACTCCCAAACTCATTCTATCAGACCACCATCACCCTGATACCAAAATCAGACAGAGATACTACAAGGAAAGAAAATTATAGACCAATATCACTGATGAATATAGATGTAAAAATCCTCAACCAAATACTAGCAAACAGAATCAAACAACACATTAAAAGGATCATACACCATGATCAAGTGGGGTGTATCCCAGGGATGCAAGGATTCTTCAATATACACAAATCAATGTGATACACCATATTAACAAATTGTAGAATAAAACCATATGATCATCTCAATAGATGAAGGAAAAGATTTTGTGAAAATTCAACACCCATTTACGATAAAAACTCTGCAGAGTGTGGGCATAGAGGGAAACTACCTCAACATAATAAAGGCCATATATGACAAACCCGCAGCAAACACCATTCTCAATGGTGAAAAACTGCAAGCGTTTCCTCTAAGATCAGGAACAAGACGAGGATGTCCACTCTCACCACTGCTATTCAACATAGTTTTGGAAGTCCTAGCCATGGCAATCAGAGAAGAAAAAGAAATAAAAGGAATACAAAAAGGAAAAGAAGGAGTAAAATTGTCACTGTTTGCAGATGACATGATATCATAGATAGAGAATCCTAAAGATGCCACCAGAAAACCACTGGAGCTAATCAATGAATCTGGTAAAGTTGCAGGATACAAAATTAATGCACAGAAATTGCTTGCATTCCTATACACTAACAATGAAAGATCAGAAAGAGAAATTAAGGAAACAATCCCATTACCACTGCAACAAAAAGAATAAAATACCTAGGAATTAACCTACCTAAGGAAGTAAAAGACCTGTACTCAGAAAACTATAAGACGCTGATGAAAGAAATCAAAGATGATATAAGCAGATGGAGACATATACCATGTTCTTGGATTAGAAGAATCAATATTGTGAAAATGACTATACTACCCAAAGCAATCTACAGATTTAATGCAATCCTGATCAAAATACTTTTGGCATTTTCTACAGAACAAGAAAAAAAAATCTTAAAATTTGTAGGGAGACACAAAAGACCCTGGATAGCCAAAGCAGTCTTGAGGGGGAAAAAAAAGAGCTGGAGGAATCAGACTTCCAGACTTCAGACTATATTACAAAGCTACAGTAATCAGATAATATGGTACTGACACAAAAACAGAAATATAGGTCAATAGAACAGGATAGAAAGCACAGAGATAAACCCACATACCTATGGTTAACTAATCTATGACAAAGGAGGCAAGGGTGTACAACGGAGAAAAGACAGTGTCTTCAGTAAGTGGTGCTGGGAAAACTGGACAGCTACATGTAAAAGAATGAAATTAGAACACTCCCTAACACCATACACAAAAATAAACTCAAAATGGATTAGATACCTAAATATAAGACCAGCCACTATAAAACTCTTAGAGGAAAACATAAGCAGAACAGTCTATGACATAAATCACAGCAAGATCCTTTTTGACCCACCTCCTAGAGAAATGGAAATAAAAACAAAAATTAAAAAATGGGACCTAATGAAACATAAATTCTTTTGCACAGCAAAGGAAAACATAAGCAAGATGAAAAGACAACCATCAGAATGGGAGAAAATATTTTCAAATGAAGCAAATGGCAAATGATTAATCTCCAAAAAGCAGCTCATGTAGCTCAATATCACAAAACCAAACAACCCAATCCAAAAATGGGCAGAAGACCTAAATAGACATTTCTCCAAAGAAGATATACAGGTTGCCAACAAACACATGAAAGGATGCTGAACATCACTAATCATTAGAGAAATGCAAATCAAAACTACAGCGAGGTATCACCTCACACCAGTCAGAATGGCCATCATCAAAAAATCTACCAACAATAAATGCTGGAGAGGCATTAATTGGAGAAAAGGGAACCCTCTTGCACTGTTGGTGGGAATGTAAATTGATATAGCCACTAGGGAGAACGGTATGAAGGTTCCTTAAAAACTAAAAATAGAACTACCATACAACCCAGCAAACCCACTCCTGGACTTTTACCCTGAGAAAACCATAATTCAAAAAGAGTCATGTACCACAATGTTCACTGTAGCTCTATTTACAATAGCCAGGACATGGAAGCAACCTAAGTGTCCATCAACAGATAAATGGATAAAGAAGATGTGGCACATATATACAATGGAACATGATTCAGCCATAAAAAGAAACGAAATTGAGTTATTTTTAGTGAGGTGGATGGATCTAGAGTCTGTCCTACAGAGTGAAGTAAGTCAGAAAGGGAAAAACAAACACTGTATGCTAACACATATATATGGAATCTAAAAAAAAAAGTTTATGTAGAACCTAGGGGCAGGAAAGGATTAAGGACACAGACGTAGAGAAAGGACTTGAGGACATGGGGAGGGGGAAGGGTAAGCTGGGACAAAGTGAGAGAGTGGTATGGACATATATACACTACCAAATGTAAAATTGATAGCTACTGGGAAGCAGCCACATAGCACAGGGAGATCAGGTCTGTGCTTTGTGACCACCTAAAAGGGTGGGATAAGGGAGTGAGAGGGAGGTGCAAGAGGGAGGGGATATGGTGTTATATGTATACGCATAGCTGATTCACTTTTTTATACAGCAGAAACTAACACACAATTGTAAAGCAATTATACTCCAATAAAGATGTAAAAGAAAAAAAAAAAAAAAGAAAGCCCAGAGATAAACCTACACACCTATGACCCACTAATCTATGACAAAGGAGGCAAGGATATACAATGGAGAAAAGACAGTCTCTTCAATAAGTGGTGCTGGGAAAAATGGACAGCTACATGTAAAAGAATGAAATTAGAACACTCCCTAACACCATACACAAAAAATAAACTCAAAATGCATTAGAGACCAAAATGTAAGACCGGACACTAGAAAACTCTTAGAGGAAAACATAGGAAGAATACTCTTTGACATAAATCACAGCAAGGTCTTTTTTGATCCACCTCCTAGAGTAATGGAATAAAAAACAATAATAAACAAATGGGAGCAAATGAAACCTAAAAGCTTTTGCAAAGCAAAGGAAACTACAAACAAGACGAAAAGACAACCCTCAGAATGGGAGAAAATATTTGCAAACGAATCAATGGACAAAGGATTAATCTCCAATGTATATAAACAGCTCATACAGCTCAACAGTAAAAAAACAAACAACCCAATCCAAAAATGGGCAGATGACGTAAATAGACATTTGTCCCAAGAAGACATACAGATGACCAAGAAGCACATGAAAAGCTGCTCAACATCACTAATTATTAGAGAAATATAAACCAAAACTACAATGAGTTATCACCTCACACGAGTTAGAATGGGCATCATCAGAAAATCTACAAACAACAAATGCTGGAGAGGGTGTGGAGAAAAGGGAACCCTCTTACACTATTTGTGGGAATGTAAGTTGATACAGTCACTATGGAGAACAGTATGGAGGTTCCTTAAAAAACTAAATATAGAATTACCATATGACCCAGCAATCCCACTACTGGCCATATACCCAGAGAAAACCATAATTCAAAAAGACATATTCAAAAAAAAAATAAAAAAGACATATTCACCACAATGTTCACTGCAGCACTATTTACAATAGCCAGGTCATGGAAGCAACCTAAGTGCCCATAGACAGACGAACGGAAAAGATGTGCTACATATATAAAATGCAATATTTCTCAGCCATAAAAAGGAATGAAATTGGGTCATTTGTAGAGACGTGGATAGATCTAGAGACTGTCATACAGAGTGAAGTTAGTCAGAAAGAGAAAAACAAATATCGTATATTAACGCATACATGTGGAACCTAGAAAAAATGGTACAGATGAACCGGTTTGCAAGGCATAAATAGAGACACAGATGTATAGAACAAATGTATGGACACCAAGGGGGGAAAGTGGCAGGGTGGTGGTGGTGGGATGAATTGCGAGCCTGGGATTGACATATATACACTTATATGTATAAAATAGATAACCAATAAGAACCTGCTGTATAAAAAAATGAATAAAATAAATTCAAAAATTAAAATATAATTAATACTTAAAAAAATAAAACAGAAAAAAAGTTCTGTCCTTCCCATAGACGTATTTGTATGAATGAATTATTTCCATGCTTATATCCATAAATACAAAAAGAGGAATAAAACTTACCTTGAACCAAAAAAGAAAAAAACAAAAACAGAACCCACTGGTCATACAGAGGAAAACCCTATCAGGGCACTTGCTCCATTGGTAAACAATTCTGAAGTTGGTCACAGGTGGGGAATCATTTCCCATGCAGCCAGCAGCCCCAACACAAGGAGCGTCCTCATTGCAAAGCTGGGGGACCGTGAGGAGGCGTCTCTGAGTAAATGTGAGCTGAGCCCCAGGCCAGTTGCTGCTGAACTTTTCCCACCCTTCCCAGGTAAAACACCTGAATGTGTGCAAAGACTTTAAAAGCTAGAGGAAGGGGCTTGGACACGCAGGCCGACTTGGTGCCTGCAGGCCAGCCAGGATGGTCCTGGCCCTGGGCACTCGTCTGGAAGCTTTCCATTTCCCTGCCTGAGGTACCCCTCCTGTCCCGGTCCCCACTGCTTTTTTCCTTCCTCACCTCTGCCCGGGGAGAAATTCCAGCAGCAAGTATGGGTGACACATCCTCCTCTTTAGCAGGTGGCAGCCCGGCAACTCCTGCAGGAAGTCCAGCAGAGCCCCAGTCACACCGGGCCACTCATAGAGCCGTGGGCCCTACTCCCTCCCACCATCCCAACCCCGAGACTGCGGACGGGGCAGAGAATATGGCGTCAGGCACAGCTGCAGAGGCTTTTGCTGCCTGGAGGGGTGTTTATATTGACCTCAACCCAGGCACACCTGGGAAGGGCTGGCTGGCCGGGTCAGGCTGCCCAGGTCAGCCAATCCTCGCCCCTCAGGGGCTCAGAGTTGCAGAAAATGTGCCTTGCTGCACCGGCCAGATCCAAGGAACAGGTGTAGGGTCCCGAGAGTCAGGATAGATAAGGGGCGGCAGCCCTGGCTTGTTTTCTAATCATTTTATCTGGTTCATGAGTGGGAGACAACTTCAAGAAGACCCTCTGCTAATGAGAGGAACCCAGGAGTCAGGGAGAGGAGGGGTGGTGGGTGGAGACAGAGGCCTGGTGCCCCAGCTGCAGTGGAAGCCCCTGGAAGACCAGGCAGAGGGAGGCCACACAGAGTGAAGCCTAGGGTCACAGACCTGTTGGAGCTGCTGTTTGTTAGTTCAAGCTCTGCTCTGAGGTGCTCTGTGTCAGCTCTGAGCTACAGTTGTCCTGGGGGTGCTCTGCAATGAGGGCTATGTGCACGGTTCCTGTGTGCCCAGCCCTGCCAGGGTACCTGTCCAGGGGAGCTCCATATCCAGGGAGGGGCCTGCCCACGAGAGCCCTGTGGGCTGCTGCATACCTGCCCAGGTGAGCTCCATATCCTGGGAGGGGCCTGACCATGAGGGCCCCATGGGTTGCTGGGTACATGCCCAGGTGAACTCCATATCCTGGGAGTGGCCTAACACCGAGAGTCCCATGGGCTGCTGGGTACCTGCCCAGGTGAGCTCCATATCCTGGGAGGGGCCTGACCACAAGAGCCCCGTGGGCTGCTGGGTACCTGGTAGAGGACGACAGGACAGTCAGTGAAGCCACAGAGGATATACATCTAGTAGTTCCAAATTCCTACACCCTGCTGGTCATTCTACCATCCACCAGGACATGGTATTCTGTATTAGACTTCAATGATGCCTTCTTCTGTATTCCATTAGTCCCAGAGTCACAAGAAATTTTGGCTGTGAGTGGCAGGACTCAACATACAACAAAAACAATGCTGCTGGGCCGTCCTGCCCCAGGGGTTCAAAAATCCCCACACCATCTTTTGGGAAACGTTAGCTAAAGACCTAAAAGATCTACCTCTGGAGAAGGGAACCCTCCTTCAATATGCAGATGACATTCTGATCACCAGCCCGACTAAGGAGGCCTCTGAACTACCTAGCCAATAAAAGATAGAAGGTGTCCAAGAAAAAGGCTCAAATATCACAAACTAAGGTGACCTTCCTGGGTTTCATTCACACAGAAGGTCGGAGAAGCCCACCCCAGGAAAGGGAAGAAGCCATTTGCAGCCTCACCCTTCCTAAAACTAGAAGACAGCTTAGGGGTTCCTGGGGAGACCGGGGTTTGCTGCATCTGGATCCCTAACTACAGTCCAATAACTGGGCCTCTATATGAAACACTGAAAGGAAAAGATGATGATCCTTTTGAATAGAATCCAGAAGCGGCCTTTCAAGAAGGGAAAGTGCAGTCAATTCAGACCCTTGCCCTGGACCTCCTTAAGTTAGCTAAACCCTTTGACCTTTACATTCCTGGTCCAAGGCGAATCGCCCTTGGAGTATTAGTGCAAAAACTGGGACCACTTGAAATGGAACAATGCAAGAATGCCCTCCAGGCATTGGCCAGCCACCCCATCTGACCAGGATACTGGGGGTATCTAAAAACCTGGAAATCAGCAGCCCGCAAGTCCAGCTCCCTCGTAAGGGTAAAGGATGCCACTTGGTGATCCTAACCACCCACCATGCCCTGAAGTTGCAGGGATTGCTCCGTGGGCACAATGACCTCGAGTGAGGAGGCCGTCCAACACCAACCTCCAGAGAGACAACCGGGGGCAATGGGCCCCCATGACGACTCGTGTGACCGTCACTTGACCTGGAGTTTCTCTCAGAAAACAACAAGAGTGTGCCCCAAAAGAGCAGACTACTGCTTACAGGACTTACTGCACCCAGAGCGGAGCTAATAAACTTGGCAGGGGAACCGTAAATAACGCTGCCACCATAGAAAAGCCTACAGACACCGCGGTGACGGAGGCCAATGAGACCGGCTGTACTCCTGGCTACTTCAAAAGGCCGTTGACTGAGTGGCCGTCATGGTCCTGGATCACCACCAGCCCTGGACTGTCTGGGATTTGAGCAAGCAGGGCTCTGATACCTGGTGCTGTTTGTACGTTAATTCAGTGGCCTAACTGAAGAAAGCGCAGACTACTGGTCAGAGCATCTAGGCTGGCAGAAACCGTCAGCCTAAGGGGGTCGAACCAATGTGGAGCAGGGTAAAACCGCCCACCCCCCCGCAACGTCTCTGAACATCTCTTTCCTGGACCCTTAAAGGTCATTAGAATCTATGAAACTTCCAATGCTGGTGCTCAGGCAGACGAGCAGTGAGGGAGGAGGCCTGGGGACAATCCACCTCACCTGGAGGCTGCTGGAGAGAAGTCCTGCCCCTCCCCCCAGGTATGAGGACACCCAACTCAGCACGAAGCATTTACAGAAGAGGTGTCTGCACCCTCAGTGCCCCACGAATGAGGAATGGGACAAAAGGCAGAGGAGGGCTTTGTCACTGGCAAAGCCCATTAAAAATTCCTGGGAGATAAAAATAGAATCTGGGCAATAAAATAAAGTCTAACCATTTTGTCCTTTGTACTTTGTCTAATTTCACTTGCTCCTAGGTTTCCACATGCAGAGGTCCCACACCCGGCACTTCAGACCCGATTTCCTAGTGCAAAATGGCTGGGCCGACACCTCAGCTCGTGGGGCCCTGTGCAGACTCTGCGACATAGAGCCTGAGCTCCAGCCAACCCGGCCCTCGAGAGCTCTGCCCCCTCCCTCCGGCTGATGCTGACAGGATCCCTACACAGCAGCCCGGCCCACAACCCGCAGGGGAGCACACACTCTCACCTCTCCATTCTCTGATTAAAATATAAAGTTTTCCTTTGCTTCTGAACCAAAGTCAGTCTCGATCTGTTGGCTCCAATGACACTGGGCAGGGAGACCCTTGTTGGGGCCCACTCTGCAGGATCAGTAACAGAATTTGAGAACATTGTAACTTCAATGAACAGATGTGTGAGCCAAACTGTAATTAACATAGAGCAGTGTATAAGGCTCGTGTAAAATAAGATGTTTCTAACACTTCCATTTGATATTTCCATCACTTTATTATAAGCAAGTTCAGTGGAGGGGTTTGTCTTATTTGTCAGGTCAACAGTAGTGAAATGCAGTGATTTCTTTCCAAGGATGTACATCTAATAATCTTGGTTGAAGTTTCAACCTTGTTTTGAATGATTTTCCATTGAAAATGATACCTCTCTTTCAGCTCCTAGATTTCTGAGAAGTATAAAATCTTATATTTTTTTATTACCAAAGGGGAAAGGTGGGAGGAGGGATAAATTAACAGTTTCGGATTAACATATACACACTGCTATGTATAAAATATATCATCAACAAGGATCTACTGTATAGCACAGGGAACTATACTCAATATTTTTTAATGACCCCTAAGGGGAAATAATCTGAAAAACAATAGATATCTATATCGACATCATCTATCAACTACAGATAAAATGGAAACTAAAGGAGGCCGATGGTGAGCGTTTCTGAACCTGAAGACTTCAATCATCTAAAGTTCGGACTCTGCCTACAGCCCAAGTCCCTTAATGAACACACATGTACCAGTAGCTTAAAAATTCCCCAGATTGGAGCTTGGGGAGACACTGATTTGGAAAAATCCCTGGTGTTCGCCTTACATACACGGGACCTTTCCTACAGCTAAAACATGCCTGTGACACCCAGAAGATGGAACACGGTTGGATCAGGAAGATTTTGGAAAAGGAACCAAAACTCCTAATTTCCTGGTTGTTGGATTCACCCCTCCAGCCTTTTTCCTTAAAATCTCCCCACTTGAGGATGTCAGCACCTTCAACATCCAGTTGCACAGAATTTGGAATTTGTCCTAAGGAAAAAGGGGAAGGAGGAGAAACAAGGAGAGCCAAGCCCTAGATGCTCGGACAGGCACATGTCACTCTAATTTCCAATCAGGAAGAAGAATTAAGCAAAGGCTTAGCCTGCCACTGAGAACCAGAGCAGGGCCAGAAGCAAACCAGCGGCTCTGCGGGAAGCTCCCAAAAAGCGAGTTGAAAAATGGAGCTCAGGGGCACTGCAATTCACAAACCTGCAGAGTTTTAAATTATAATTATCGCCCAAAACTATATTGAGGAAAGGCAACGAAAAGGATTGGAAAGCAAGGCAGAATTGCAGGAAACAAATTTCAGGAGTTAGATTCGAATAGCCACTAAAGCACATGAAAAGCGGCCAAACGTCGACAAGGATGCACTTGGCCAAAAAGGGCGTATGCTTTTTTTCCTGAATAAATTCAAAAAAAAACGCATAGGCCCTGATTGGCAAACCAAGCAAGCCGGAAATGCAAATCAGCACTACAAAGAGGTCTCACTTCCCCTCGGTCAAAAGGAACTTCCTAAAAAAGTGTAAAACCAAGAAATCCAGGAGAGGCCAAGGAGGAAAGGGAGCCTTGTTACACTGATGGGCGGGATGTAAATTGCCAATGGCGAGTCTGGAGAAGGGTATGGTGTTTCCTAAAACATCTAAAAAACAGAGCTAGAAAGAATAGGGCACTTCCACTCATGGGCGTATAAATTGGGAAAACTAAAAATCAAAAAGACACAGGCAACCCAAAGCTTAGTGCTGCTCTGGTTACAAGAAACTCCACTTCATTACACCTTAAATATCCTAGGAAAGAGAAAAATGGATAAAGAAGTTGTGGTCCTCATGTACAATGGAATATCACTCAGGCATGAAATCAATGTCATAAGGCTAGTAGCAGCACGATGAGTGGATTTAGGTACGACGATACTAAGTGAAATAAGTCACACAGAAAACGACACTTATCATAAGATATCACTTATAGAGGGAAGCTAAAATCCATTACACTTGAACTGAATTACAAAACAGAACAGAGTCACACATTTAGAAAACACACTATGGCTGCTAAACGGGAAAGGTGAGGTGGGGTGATGCATAAAACAAGGGTTTCAAATTAGCTCAGATACCGTTCCATAAACCCAATATGTAATAGACAAGACCTACTCCTTGCTCAGTGAACTGGACTCAACACCCCCTATTCACTGCACAAGCATATATCTGACTAGTAAGAATCTTCAAACCTATGTATTGTTATCTCTCTGTAAGTGAGTAAAGGGGGTGTAAGGCGGCATAAACACAGCCATGAAAAGCAGCTAAACCCCATTATAAAAATAAATTACTTTTCAAAACCCGTGAAACAAAGACAGTGAAAGAGAGAGAAATTCTTACAAAATTCGTTCAGGGGCTGTGATGCAACCTGGATTGACCATATCTAGACCCACAGCTGATTGAGACATAAGGGTGGACACTCTTGGGGCTGAGAGGTTTGGTGACGTTGGGTGAGCCAACACAGACCCTTTAAAGTAATACTGCATGGTACCCATCCCATGGGTCCCAAATCTCCAAGTTCAAGGGCATTTTCCTACATCGAAAACATGCATGAGAAACCCAGAAGATGGTAAACCGTGTGATCGGGAAAGGTTTCTAAAACACACCTCATTTCTCATCTCCTTTTGCTCAGGTTCGCCATTCCAGCCGCATTACTAGCCATCTCTCTCCTTGGAGAATCAGCACCTTTAACCTCCTGTTCCGTACAGGTTGCAATTTGTCCTGAGGATGAACGGGAAGAGGGGGAACCAATGAGAGACTAGGTCTAGGTGTTGGGACAGGCACAGGTCACTCTATTTTGCCATCAGGAAGAAGAATTAACCACAAGCTCAGCCTGCCCCCCAGAACCAGAAGAGGGCCTGAAGCAATCCTGCACTTTTGCGGACAGCTCCCAAAAAAGCGACTGGAAAAATGGAGCTCAGGGGCACTGCAATTCAAAAACCTGCAGAGTTATAAATGATAACTCTCGTCCACAAATATATTGAGGGAAGGCAACGAAGAGGATTTGAAAGCAAGGCAGAATGGCAGGAAACAGATTTCAGGAGGTAGATTCGAATCGCCTTGAAAGCACATGAAAAGCGGCAAATCGTGAACAAAGATGCCCTTGGCCAAAAAGGGCGTATGTGTTTTTTCCTGAATATATTCAGGATAAAACGCATACGCCCTTTTTGGCCAACCAAGCAACCTAGAAAGGCCAATCAGCACTACAAAGAAGTCTGGCTTCCCAGCGGGCAAAAGGGCCATGCGGAAAAAAGTGTCCAAACCAGAAATGCAGGACCGGCCATGGAGAAATGGGAGCCTTGCTACGCTGATGGGCGGGATGTAAATTGCCAACAGCCACTCTGGAGAAGTGTACGGTGTGTCCTGAAACATCTAAAAAACTCAGCTTACAGAGCATAGGGCACTTCCACTCATGGGCGTATAAATTGGGAAAATTAAAAATCAGCAACACACAGGCACTCCAAAGTTTAGGGCTGCTCTGTTGACAAGAACCCCCACTTCATTACACATTAAATATCCTAAGAAAGAGAAAAATGGATAAAGATTTGTGGTCCTCATGTACAATGGAATATCACTCAGCCATGAAATCAACGTCATAATGCTAGTAGCAGCACGATGAGTGGATTTAGGTACGATGATTCTAAGTGAAATAAGTCACACAGAAAACGACACTTATCATAAGATATCACTTATAGAAGGAATGTAAAAACCGCTACGCTTGAACTGAATTACAAAACAGAACAGAGTCCCACGTTTAGAAAACACACTACGGCTGCTGAACGGGAAAGTTGAGGTGGGGTGATGCATAAAACAAGGGTTTCAAATTAGCTCAGATACCGTTCCATAAACCCAATATGTAAGAGACAAGACCTATTCCTTTTTCAGTGAACTGGACTCAACAACCCCTATTTACCGCACAAGAATATATCTGACTAGTAAGAATCTTCAAACCTATGTATTGATAACTGTCTGTAAGTGAGTCAAGGGATGGGGTGTAAAGCGGCATAAACACAGCCGTGAAAAGCAGCTATACCCCATTATAAAAATAAATTCCTTTTCAAAACCCATGAAACCAAGACAGTGAAAGAGATAGAAATTCTTACAAAATTCGTTCAGGGGCTTTGATGCAACCTGGATTGACCATATCTAGACCCACAGCTGATTGAGACATAAGGGTGGACACTCTTGGGGCTGAGAGGTTTGGTGACGTTGGGTGAGCCAACACAGACCCTTTAAAGTAATACTGCATGGTACCCATCCCATGGGTCCCAAATCTCCAAGTTCAAGGGCATTTTCCTACATCGAAAACATGCATGAGAAACCCAGAAGATGGTAAACCGTGTGATCGGGAAAGGTTTCTAAAACACACCTCATTTCTCATCTCCTTTTGCTCAGGTTCGCCATTCCAGCCGCATTACTAGCCATCTCTCTCCTTGGAGAATCAGCACCTTTAACCTCCTGTTCCGTACAGGTTGCAATTTGTCCTGAGGATGAACGGGAAGAGGGGGAACCAATGAGAGACTAGGTCTAGGTGTTGGGACAGGCACAGGTCACTCTATTTTGCCATCAGGAAGAAGAATTAACCACAAGCTCAGCCTGCCCCCCAGAACCAGAAGAGGGCCTGAAGCAATCCTGCACTTTTGCGGACAGCTCCCAAAAAAGCGACTGGAAAAATGGAGCTCAGGGGCACTGCAATTCACAAACCTGCAGAGTTATAAATGATAACTCTCGTCCACAAATATATTGAGGGAAGGCAACGAAGAGGATTTGAAAGCAAGGCAGAATTGCAGGAAACAGATTTCAGGAGGTAGATTCGAATCGCCTTGAAAGCACATGAAAAGCGGCAAATCGTGAACAAAGATGCCCTTGGCCAAAAAGAGCGTATGTGTTTTTTCCTGAATATATTCAGGATAAAACGCATACGCCCTTTTTGGCCAACCAAGCAACCTAGAAAGGCCAATCAGCACTACAAAGAAGTCTGGCTTCCCAGCGGGCAAAAGGGCCATGCGGAAAAAAGTGTCCAAACCAGAAATGCAGGACCGGCCATGGAGAAATGGGAGCCTTGCTACGCTGATGGGCGGGATGTAAATTGCCAACAGCCACTCTGGAGAAGTGTACGGTGTGTCCTGAAACATCTAAAAAACACAGCTTGGAGAGCATAGGGCACTTCCACTCATGGGCGTATAAATTGGGAAAATAAAAATCAGCAAGACACAGGCACTCCAAAGTTTAGGGCTGCTCTGTTGACAAGAACCCCCACTTCATTACACCTTACATATCCTAGGAAAGAGAAAAATGGATAAAGAAGTTGTGGTCCTCATGTGCAATGGAATATCACTTAGCCATGAAATCAACGTCATAAGGCTAGTAGCAGCACGATGAGTGGATTTAGGTACGACGATTCTAAGTGAAATAAATCATACAGAAAACGACACTTATCATAAGATATCACTTATAGAGGGAATGTAAAAACCGCTACACTTGAACTGAATTGCAAAACAGAACAGAGTCACACATTTAGAAAACACACTATGGCTGCTGAACGGGAAAGGTGAGGTGGGGTGATGCATAAAACAAGGGTTTCAAATTAGCTCAGATACCGTTCCATAAACCCAATATGTAAGAGACAAGACCTATTCCTTTTTCAGTGAACTGGACTCAACACCCCCTATTCACCGAACAAGAATATATCTGACTAGTAAGAATCTTCAAACCTATGTATTGATAACTCTCTGTAAGTGAGTCAAGGGGTGGGGTGTAAAGCGGCATAAACACAGCCGTGAAAAGCAGCTATACCCCATTATAAAAATAAATTCCTTTTCAAAACCCATGAAACCAAGACAGTGAAAGAGATAGAAATTCTTACAAAATTCGTTCAGGGGCTTTGATGCAACCTGGATTGACCATATCTAGACCCACAGCTGATTGAGACATAAGGGTGGACACTCTTGGGGCTGAGAGGTTTGGTGAGGTTGGGTGAGCCAACGCAGACCCTTTACAGTAATACTGCAGGTACCCATCCCATGGGCCCCAAATCTCCAGGTTCTAGGGCATCTTCCTACGTCGAAAACTTGCATGAGAAACCCAGAAGATTGTACACCGTGTAATGGGGAAAGGTTTCTAAAACGCACCTCATTTCTCATCTACTTGTGTTCAGGTTCACCATTTCAGCCGCTTTACTAGCCATCTCGCTCCTTGGAGAATCGGCACCTTTAACCTCCTGTTCCGTACAGGTTGCAATTTGTCCTGAGGATGAACGGGAAGAGGGGGAACCAATGAGAGACTAGCTCTAGGTGTTGGGACAGCCCCAGGTCTCTGTATTTTGCCATCAGGAAGAAGAATTAACCACATGCTTAGCCTGCCCACCGGAACCAGAATAGGTCCTGAAGCAATCCTGCGCTTTTGCGGCCAGCTCCCAAAAAAGCAACTTGAAAAATGGAGCTCAGGGGCACTGCAATTCACAAACCTGCAGAGTTATAAGTGATAACTCTCGTCCACAAATATATTGAGGGAAGGCAACGAAGAGGACTTGAAAGCAATTCAGAATTGCAGGAAACAGATTTCAGGAGGTAGATTCCAATTGCCTTGAAAGCACATGAAAAGCGGCAAATCGTGAACAATGATGCCCTTGGCCAAAAAGGGCGTATGCGTTTTTTCTTGAATATATTCAGGGAAAAACACATACGCCCTTTTTGGCCAACCAAGCAACCTAGAAAGGCAAATCAGCGCTACAAAGATGTCTGGCTTCCCAGCGGGCAAAAGGGCCATGCGGAAAAAAGGGTCCAAACCAGAAATGCAGGACCGGCCATGGAGAAATCGGAGCCTTGCTACGCTGATGGGCGGGATGTAAATTGTCAACAGCCACTCTGGAGAAGTGTACGGTGTGTCCTGAAACATCTAAAAAACACAGCTTGGAGAGCATAGGGTACTTCCACTCATGGGCGTATAAATTGGGAAAACTAAAAATCAGCAAGACATAGGCACTCCAAATTTAGGGCTGCTCTGTTGACAAGAACCCCCACTTCATTACACCTGAAATATCCTAGGAAAGAGAAAAATGGATAAAGAAGTTGTGGTCCTCATGTACAATAGAATATCACTCAGCCATGAAATCAACGTCATAAGGCTAGTAGCAGCACGATGAGTGGATTTAGGTACGACGATTCTAAGTGAAATAAGTCACACAGAAAAAGACACTTATCATAAGATATCACTTAGAGAGGGAATGTAAAAACCGCTACACTTGAACTGAATTACAAAACAGAACAGAGTCACACGTTTAGGAAACACACTATGGCTGCTGAACGGGAAAGGTGAGGTGGGGTGATGCATAAAACAAGGGTTTCAAATTAGCTCAGATACCGTTCCATAAACCCAATATGTAAGAGACAAGACCTATTCCTTTTTCAGTGAACTGGACTCAACACCCCCTATTCACCGCACAAGAATATATCTGACTAGTAAGAATCTTCAAACCTATGTATTGATATCTCTCTGTAAGTGAGTCAAGGGGGTGTAAAGCGGCATAAACACAGCCGTGAAAAGCAGCTAAACCCCATTATAAAAATAAATTACTTTTCAAAACCCGTGAAACAAAGACAGTGAAAGAGAGGGAAATTCGTACAAAATTCGTTCAGGGGCTGTGATGCAACCTGGATTGACCATATCTAGACCCACAGCTGATTGAGACATAAGGGTGGACACTCTTGGGGCTGAGAGGTTTGGTGAGGTTGGGTGAGCCAACGCAGACCCTTTCAAGTAATACTGGATGGTACCCATCCCATGGGTCCCAAATCTCCAGGTTCAAGGGCATCTTCCTACATCGAAAACAGGCATGAGAAACCCAGAAGATGGTACACCGTGTGATCGGGAATGGTTTCTAAAACGCACCTCATTTCTCATCTCCTTTGCTCGGGTTCGCCATTCCAGCCGATTTACTACCCATCTCCCTCCTTGGAGAATCAGCACCTTTAACCTCCTGTTCCGTACAGGTTGCAATTTGTCCTGAGGATGAACGGGAAGAGGGGGAACCAATGAGAGACTAGCTCTAGGTGTTGGGACAGGCACAGGTCACTCTATTTTCCCATCAGGAAGAAGAATTAAGCACAAGCTCAGCCTGCCCCCCAGAACCAGAAGAGGGCCTGAAGCAATCCTGCGCTTTTGCAGCCAGCTCCCAAAAAAGCGAGTTGAAAAATGGAGCTCTGGGGCCCTGCAATTCAAAAAACTGCAGAGTTTTAAATGATACCTCTCATCCACAAATATATTAAGGGAAGGCAACGAAGAGGCTTTGAAAGCAAGGCAGAATTGCAGGAAACAGATTTCAGGAGGTAGATTTGAATCGCCTTGAAAGCACATGAAAAGCGGCAAAACGTGGACAATGATGCCCTTGGCCAAAAAGGGCGTATGCGTTTTTTCCTGAATATATTCAGGAAAAAACGCATACGCCCTTTTTGGCCAACCAAGCAACCTGGAAAGGCCAATCAGCGCTCCAAAGAAGTCTCGCTTCCCAGCGGGCAAAAGGGCCATGCGGAAAAAAGTGTCCAAACCAGAAATGCAGGACCGGCCATGTAGAAATGGAAGCCTTGCTACGCTGATGGGTGGGATGTAAATTGCCAACAGCCACTCTGGAGAAGTGTACGGTGTGTTCTGAAACATCTAAAAAACACAGCTTGGAGAGCATAGGGCACTTCCACTCATGGCCGTATAAATTGGGAAAACTAAAAATCAGCAAGACACAGGCACCCCAAAGTTTAGGGCTGCTCTGTTGACAAGAACCCCCACTTCATTACACCTGAAATATCCTAGGAAAGAGAAAAATGGATAAAGAAGTTGTGGTCCTCATGTACAATGGAATATCACTCAGCCATGAAATCCACGTCATAAGGCTAGTAGCAGCACGATGAGTGGATTTAGGTACGACGATTCTAAGTGAAATAAGTCACACAGAAAAAGACACTTATCATAAGATATCACTTCTAGAGGGAATGTAAAATCCGCTACACTTGAACTGAATTACAAAACAGAACAGAGTCACACGTTTAGGAAACACACTATGGCTGCTGAACGGGAAAGGTGAGGTGGGGTGATGCATAAAACAAGGGTTTCAAATTAGCTCAGATACCGTTCCATAAACCCAATATGTAAGAGACAAGACCTATTCCTTTTTCAGTGAACTGGACTCAACACCCCCTATTCACCGCACAAGAATATATCTGACTAGTAAGAATCTTCAAACCTATGTATTGATATCTCTCTGTAAGTGAGTCAAGGGGGTGTAAAGCGGCATAAACACAGCCGTGAAAAGCAGCTAAACCCCATTATAAAAATAAATTACTTTTCAAAACCCGTGAAACAAAGACAGTGAAAGAGAGGGAAATTCGTACAAAATTCGTTCAGGGGCTGTGATGCAACCTGGATTGACCATATCTAGACCCACAGCTGATTGAGACATAAGGGTGGACACTCTTGGGGCTGAGAGGTTCGGTGAGGTTGGGTGAGCCAACGCAGACCCTTTCAAGTAATACTGCATGGTACCCATCCCATGGGTCCCAAATCTCCAGGTTCAAGGGCATCTTCCTACATCGAAAACAGGCATGAGAAACCCAGAAGATGGTACACCGTGTGATCGGGAATGGTTTCTAAAACGCACCTCATTTCTCATCTCCTTTGCTCGGGTTCGCCATTCCAGCCGATTTACTAGCCATCTCCCTCCTTGGAGAATCAGCACCTTTAACCTCCTGTTCCGTACAGGTTGCAATTTGTCCTGAGGATGAACGGGAAGAGGGGGAACCAATGAGAGACTAGCTCTAGGCGTTGGGACAGGCACAGGTCACTCTATTTTCCCATCAGGAAGAAGAATTAAGCACAAGCTCAGCCTGCCCCCCAGAACCAGAAGAGGGCCTGAAGCAATCCTGCGCTTTTGCAGCCAGCTCCCAAAAAAGCGAGTTGAAAAATGGAGCTCAGGGGCACTGCAATTCACAAACCTGCAGAGTTTTAAATGATACCTCTCGTCCACAAATATATTAAGGGAAGGCAACGAAGAGGCTTTGAAAGCAAGGCAGAATTGCAGGAAACAGATTTCAGGAGGTAGATTCGAATCGCCTTGAAAGCACATGAAAAGCGGCAAAACGTGGACAATGATGCCCTTGGCCAAAAAGGGCGTATGCGTTTTTTCCTGAATATATTCAGGAAAAAACGCATACGCCCTTTTTGGCCAACCAAGCAACCTGGAAAGGCCAATCAGCGCTCCAAAGAAGTCTCGCTTCCCAGCGGGCAAAAGGGCCATGCGGAAAAAAGTGTCCAAACCAGAAATGCAGGACCGGCCATGGAGAAATGGGAGCCTTGCTACGCTGATGGGTGGGATGTAAATTGCCAACAGCCACGCTGGAGAAGTGTACGGTGTGTCCTGAAACATCTAAAAAACACAGCTTGGAGAGCATAAGGCACTTCCACTCATGGCCGTATAAATTGGGAAAACTAAAAATCAGCAAGACACAGGCACCCCAAAGTTTAGGGCTGCTCTGTTGACAAGAACCCCCACTTCATTACACCTGAAATATCCTAGGAAAGAGAAAAATGGATAAAGAAGTTGTGGTCCTCCTGTACAATGGAATATCACTCAGCCATGAAATCAACGTCATAAGGCTAGTAGCAGCACGATGAGTGGATTTAGGTACGACGATTCTAAGTGAAATAAGTCACACAGAAAAAGACACTTATCATAAGATATGACTTCTAGAGGGAATGTAAAAACCGCTACACTTGAACTGAATTACAAAACAGAACAGAGTCACACGTTTAGGAAACACACTATGGCTGCTGAACGGGAAAGGTGAGGTGGGGTGATGCATAAAACAAGGGTTTCAAATTAGCTCAGATACCGTTCCATAAACCCAATATGTAAGAGACAAGACCTATTCCTTGCTCAGTGAACTGGACTCAACACCCCCTATTCACCGCACAAGAATATATCTGACTAGTAAGAATCTTCAAACCTATGTATTGATATCTCTCTGTAAGTGAGTCAAGGGGGTGTAAAGCGGCATAAACACAGCCGTGAAAAGCAGCTAAACCCCATTATAAAAATAAATTACTTTTCAAAACCCGTGAAACAAAGACAGTGAAAGAGAGAGAAATTCTTACAAAATTCGTTCAGGGGCTGTGATGCAACCTGGATTGACCATATCTAGACCCACAGCTGATTGAGACATAAGGGTGGACACTCTTGGGGCTGAGAGGTTCGGTGAGGTTGGGTGAGCCAACGCAGACCCTTTCAAGTAGTACTGCATGGTACCCATCCCATGGGTCCCAAATCTCCAGGTTCAAGGGCATCTTCCTACATCGAAAACAGGCATGAGAAACCCAGAAGATGGTACACCGTGTGATCGGGAAAGGTTTCTAAAACGCACCTCATTTCTCATCTCCTTTGCTCGGGTTCGCCATTCCAGCCGATTTACTAGCCATCTCCCTCCTTGGAGAATCAGCACCTTTAACCTCCTGTTCCGTACAGGTTGCAATTTGTCCTGAGGTTGAACGGGAAGAGGGGGAACCAATGAGAGACTAGCTCTAGGTGTTGGGACAGGCACAGGTCACTCTATTTTCCCATCAGGAAGAAGAATTAAGCACAAGCTCTGCCTGCCCCCCAGAACCAGAAGAGGGCCTGAAGCAATCCTGCGCTTTTGCGGCCAGCTCCCAAAAAAGCGAGTTGAAAAATGGAGCTCAGGGGCACTGCAATTCACAAACCTGCAGAGTTTTAAATGATACCTCTCGTCCACAAATATATTAAGGGAAGGCAACGAAGAGGCTTTGAAAGCAAGGCAGAATTGCAGGAAACAGATTTCAGGAGGTAGATTCGAATCGCCTTGAAAGCACATGAAAAGCGGCAAAACGTGGACAATGATGCCCTTGGCCAAAAAGGGCGTATGCCTTTTTTCCTGAATATATTCAGGAAAAAACGCATACGCCCTTTTTGGCCAACCAAGCAACCTGGAAAGGCCAATCAGCGCTCCAAAGAAGTCTCGCTTCCCAGCGGGCAAAAGGGCCATGCGGAAAAAAGTGTCCAAACCAGAAATGCAGGACCGGCCATGGAGAAATGGGAGCCTTGCTACGCTGATGGGTGGGATGTAAATTGCCAACAGCCACTCTGGAGAAGTGTACGGTGTGTTCTGAAACATCTAAAAAACACAGCTTGGAGAGCATAGGGCACTTCCACTCATGGGCGTATAAATTGGGAAAACTAAAAATCAGCAAGACACAGGCACCCCAAAGTTTAGGGCTGCTCTGTTGACAAGAACCCCCACTTCATTACACCTTAAATATCCTAGGAAAGAGAAAAATGGGTAAAGCAGTTGTGGTCCTCCTGTACAATGGAATATCACTCAGCCATGAAACCAACGTCATAAGGCTAGTAGCAGCACGATGAGTGGATTTAGGTACGACGATTCTAAGTGAAATAAGTCACACAGAAAAAGACACTTATCATAAGATATCACTTCGAGAGGGAATGTAGAAACCGCTACAGTTGAAGTGAATTACAAAACAGAACAGAGTCACACGTTTAGGAAACACACTATGGCTGCTGAACGGGAAAGGTGAGGTGGGGTGATGCATAAAACAAGGGTTTCAAATTAGCTCAGATACCGTTCCATAAACCCAATATGTAAGAGACAAGACCTATTCCTTGCTCAGTGAACTGGACTCAACACCCCCTATTCACCGCACAAGAATATATCTGACTAGTAAGAATCTTCAAACCTATGTATTGATATCTCTCTGTAAGTGAGTCAAGGGGGTGTAAAGCGGCATAAACACAGCCGTGAAAAGCAGCTAAACCCCATTATAAAAATAAATTACTTTTCAAAACCCGTGAAACAAAGACAGTGAAAGAGAGAGAAATTCTTACAAAATTCGTTCAGGGGCTGTGATGCAACCTGGATTGACCATATCTAGACCCACAGCTGATTGAGACATAAGGGTGGACACTCTTGGGGCTGAGAGGTTCGGTGAGGTTGGGTGAGCCAACGCAGACCCTTTCAAGTAGTACTGCATGGTACCCATCCCATGGGTCCCAAATCTCCAGGTTCAAGGGCATCTTCCTACATCGAAAACAGGCATGAGAAACCCAGAAGATGGTACACCGTGTGATCGGGAAAGGTTTCTAAAACGCACCTCATTTCTCATCTCCTTTGCTCGGGTTCGCCATTCCAGCCGATTTACTAGCCATCTCCCTCCTTGGAGAATCAGCACCTTTAACCTCCTGTTCCGTACAGGTTGCAATTTGTCCTGAGGTTGAACGGGAAGAGGGGGAACCAATGAGAGACTAGCTCTAGGTGTTGGGACAGGCACAGGTCACTCTATTTTCCCATCAGGAAGAAGAATTAAGCACAAGCTCAGCCTGCCCCCCAGAACCAGAAGAGGGCCTGAAGCAATCCTGCGCTTTTGCGGCCAGCTCCCAAAAAAGCGAGTTGAAAAATGGAGCTCAGGGGCACTGCAATTCACAAACCTGCAGAGTTTTAAATGATACCTCTCGTCCACAAATATATTAAGGGAAGGCAACGAAGAGGCTTTGAAAGCAAGGCAGAATTGCAGGAAACAGATTTCAGGAGGTAGATTCGAATCGCCTTGAAAGCACATGAAAAGCGGCAAAACGTGGACAATGATGCCCTTGGCCAAAAAGGGCGTATGCCTTTTTTCCTGAATATATTCAGGAAAAAACGCATACGCCCTTTTTGGCCAACCAAGCAACCTGGAAAGGCCAATCAGCGCTCCAAAGAAGTCTCGCTTCCCAGCGGGCAAAAGGGCCATGCGGAAAAAAGTGTCCAAACCAGAAATGCAGGACCGGCCATGTAGAAATGGGAGCCTTGCTACGCTGATGGGTGGGATGTAAATTGCCAACAGCCACTCTGGAGAATTGTACGGTGTGTCCTGAAACATCTAAAAAACACAGTTTGGAGAGCATAGGGCACTTCCACTCATGGCCGTATAAATTGGGAAAACTAAAAATCAGCAAGACACAGGCACCCCAAAGTTTAGGGCTGCTCTGTTGACAAGAACCCCCACTTCATTACACCTGAAATATCCTAGGAAAGAGAAAAATGGATAAAGAAGTTGTGGTCCTCCTGTACAATGGAATATCACTCAGCCATGAAATCAACGTCATAAGGCTAGTAGCAGCACGATGAGTGGATTTAGGTACGACGATTCTAAGTGAAATAAGTCACACAGAAAAAGACACTTATCATAAGATATGACTTCTAGAGGGAATGTAAAAACCGCTACACTTGAACTGAATTACAAAACAGAACAGAGTCACACGTTTAGGAAACACACTATGGCTGCTGAACGGGAAAGGTGAGGTGGGGTGATGCATAAAACAAGGGTTTCAAATTAGCTCAGATACCGTTCCATAAACCCAATATGTAAGAGACAAGACCTATTCCTTGCTCAGTGAACTGGACTCAACACCCCCTATTCACCGCACAAGAATATATCTGACTAGTAAGAATCTTCAAACCTATGTATTGATATCTCTCTGTAAGTGAGTCAAGGGGGTGTAAAGCGGCATAAACACAGCCGTGAAAAGCAGCTAAACCCCATTATAAAAATAAATTACTTTTCAAAACCCGTGAAACAAAGACAGTGAAAGAGAGAGAAATTCTTACAAAATTCGTTCAGGGGCTGTGATGCAACCTGGATTGACCATATCTAGACCCACAGCTGATTGAGACATAAGGGTGGACACTCTTGGGGCTGAGAGGTTCGGTGAGGTTGGGTGAGCCAACGCAGACCCTTTCAAGTAGTACTGCATGGTACCCATCCCATGGGTCCCAAATCTCCAGGTTCAAGGGCATCTTCCTACATCGAAAACAGGCATGAGAAACCCAGAAGATGGTACACCGTGTGATCGGGAAAGGTTTCTAAAACGCACCTCATTTCTCATCTCCTTTGCTCGGGTTCGCCATTCCAGCCGATTTACTAGCCATCTCCCTCCTTGGAGAATCAGCACCTTTAACCTCCTGTTCCGTACAGGTTGCAATTTGTCCTGAGGTTGAACGGGAAGAGGGGGAACCAATGAGAGACTAGCTCTAGGTGTTGGGACAGGCACAGGTCACTCTATTTTCCCATCAGGAAGAAGAATTAAGCACAAGCTCAGCCTGCCCCCCAGAACCAGAAGAGGGCCTGAAGCAATCCTGCGCTTTTGCGGCCAGCTCCCAAAAAAGCGAGTTGAAAAATGGAGCTCAGGGGCACTGCAATTCACAAACCTGCAGAGTTTTAAATGATACCTCTCGTCCACAAATATATTAAGGGAAGGCAACGAAGAGGCTTTGAAAGCAAGGCAGAATTGCAGGAAACAGATTTCAGGAGGTAGATTCGAATCGCCTTGAAAGCACATGAAAAGCGGCAAAACGTGGACAATGATGCCCTTGGCCAAAAAGGGCGTATGCCTTTTTTCCTGAATATATTCAGGAAAAAACGCATACGCCCTTTTTGGCCAACCAAGCAACCTGGAAAGGCCAATCAGCGCTCCAAAGAAGTCTCGCTTCCCAGCGGGCAAAAGGGCCATGCGGAAAAAAGTGTCCAAACCAGAAATGCAGGACCGGCCATGGAGAAATGGGAGCCTTGCTACGCTGATGGGTGGGATGTAAATTGCCAACAGCCACTCTGGAGAAGTGTACGGTGTGTCCTGAAACATCTAAAAAACACAGTTTGGAGAGCATAGGGCACTTCCACTCATGGCCGTATAAATTGGGAAAACTAAAAATCAGCAAGACACAGGCACCCCAAAGTTTAGGGCTGCTCTGTTGACAAGAACCCCCACTTCATTACACCTGAAATATCCTAGGAAAGAGAAAAATGGATAAAGAAGTTGTGGTCCTCCTGTACAATGGAATATCACTCAGCCATGAAATCAACGTCATAAGGCTAGTAGCAGCACGATGAGTGGATTTAGGTACGACGATTCTAAGTGAAATAAGTCACACAGAAAAAGACACTTATCATAAGATATGACTTCTAGAGGGAATGTAAAAACCGCTACACTTGAACTGAATTACAAAACAGAACAGAGTCACACGTTTAGGAAACACACTATGGCTGCTGAACGGGAAAGGTGAGGTGGGGTGATGCATAAAACAAGGGTTTCAAATTAGCTCAGATACCGTTCCATAAACCCAATATGTAAGAGACAAGACCTATTCCTTGCTCAGTGAACTGGACTCAACACCCCCTATTCACCGCACAAGAATATATCTGACTAGTAAGAATCTTCAAACCTATGTATTGATATCTCTCTGTAAGTGAGTCAAGGGGGTGTAAAGCGGCATAAACACAGCCGTGAAAAGCAGCTAAACCCCATTATAAAAATAAATTACTTTTCAAAACCCGTGAAACAAAGACAGTGAAAGAGAGAGAAATTCTTACAAAATTCGTTCAGGGGCTGTGATGCAACCTGGATTGACCATATCTAGACCCACAGCTGATTGAGACATAAGGGTGGACACTCTTGGGGCTGAGAGGTTCGGTGAGGTTGGGTGAGCCAACGCAGACCCTTTCAAGTAGTACTGCATGGTACCCATCCCATGGGTCCCAAATCTCCAGGTTCAAGGGCATCTTCCTACATCGAAAACAGGCATGAGAAACCCAGAAGATGGTACACCGTGTGATCGGGAAAGGTTTCTAAAACGCACCTCATTTCTCATCTCCTTTGCTCGGGTTCGCCATTCCAGCCGATTTACTAGCCATCTCCCTCCTTGGAGAATCAGCACCTTTAACCTCCTGTTCCGTACAGGTTGCAATTTGTCCTGAGGTTGAACGGGAAGAGGGGGAACCAATGAGAGACTAGCTCTAGGTGTTGGGACAGGCACAGGTCACTCTATTTTCCCATCAGGAAGAAGAATTAAGCACAAGCTCAGCCTGCCCCCCAGAACCAGAAGAGGGCCTGAAGCAATCCTGCGCTTTTGCGGCCAGCTCCCAAAAAAGCGAGTTGAAAAATGGAGCTCAGGGGCACTGCAATTCACAAACCTGCAGAGTTTTAAATGATACCTCTCGTCCACAAATATATTAAGGGAAGGCAACGAAGAGGCTTTGAAAGCAAGGCAGAATTGCAGGAAACAGATTTCAGGAGGTAGATTCGAATCGCCTTGAAAGCACATGAAAAGCGGCAAAACGTGGACAATGATGCCCTTGGCCAAAAAGGGCGTATGCCTTTTTTCCTGAATATATTCAGGAAAAAACGCATACGCCCTTTTTGGCCAACCAAGCAACCTGGAAAGGCCAATCAGCGCTCCAAAGAAGTCTCGCTTCCCAGCGGGCAAAAGGGCCATGCGGAAAAAAGTGTCCAAACCAGAAATGCAGGACCGGCCATGGAGAAATGGGAGCCTTGCTACGCTGATGGGTGGGATGTAAATTGCCAACAGCCACTCTGGAGAAGTGTACGGTGTGTTCTGAAACATCTAAAAAACACAGCTTGGAGAGCATAGGGCACTTCCACTCATGGGCGTATAAATTGGGAAAACTAAAAATCAGCAAGACACAGGCACCCCAAAGTTTAGGGCTGCTCTGTTGACAAGAACCCCCACTTCATTACACCTTAAATATCCTAGGAAAGAGAAAAATGGGTAAAGCAGTTGTGGTCCTCCTGTACAATGGAATATCACTCAGCCATGAAACCAACGTCATAAGGCTAGTAGCAGCACGATGAGTGGATTTAGGTACGACGATTCTAAGTGAAATAAGTCACACAGAAAAAGACACTTATCATAAGATATCACTTCGAGAGGGAATGTAAAAACCGCTACACTTGAACTGAATTACAAAACAGAACAGAGTCACACGTTTAGGAAACACACTATGGCTGCTGAACGGGAAAGGTGAGGTGGGGTGATGCATAAAACAAGGGTTTCAAATTAGCTCAGATACCGTTCCATAAACCCAATATGTAAGAGACAAGACCTATTCCTTGCTCAGTGAACTGGACTCAACACCCCCTATTCACCGCACAAGAATATATCTGACTAGTAAGAATCTTCAAACCTATGTATTGATATCTCTCTGTAAGTGAGTCAAGGGGGTGTAAAGCGGCATAAACACAGCCGTGAAAAGCAGCTAAACCCCATTATAAAAATAAATTACTTTTCAAAACCCGTGAAACAAAGACAGTGAAAGAGAGAGAAATTCTTACAAAATTCGTTCAGGGGCTGTGATGCAACCTGGATTGACCATATCTAGACCCACAGCTGATTGAGACATAAGGGTGGACACTCTTGGGGCTGAGAGGTTCGGTGAGGTTGGGTGAGCCAACGCAGACCCTTTCAAGTAGTACTGCATGGTACCCATCCCATGGGTCCCAAATCTCCAGGTTCAAGGGCATCTTCCTACATCGAAAACAGGCATGAGAAACCCAGAAGATGGTACACCGTGTGATCGGGAAAGGTTTCTAAAACGCACCTCATTTCTCATCTCCTTTGCTCGGGTTCGCCATTCCAGCCGATTTACTAGCCATCTCCCTCCTTGGAGAATCAGCACCTTTAACCTCCTGTTCCGTACAGGTTGCAATTTGTCCTGAGGTTGAACGGGAAGAGGGGGAACCAATGAGAGACTAGCTCTAGGTGTTGGGACAGGCACAGGTCACTCTATTTTCCCATCAGGAAGAAGAATTAAGCACAAGCTCAGCCTGCCCCCCAGAACCAGAAGAGGGCCTGAAGCAATCCTGCGCTTTTGCGGCCAGCTCCCAAAAAAGCGAGTTGAAAAATGGAGCTCAGGGGCACTGCAATTCACAAACCTGCAGAGTTTTAAATGATACCTCTCGTCCACAAATATATTAAGGGAAGGCAACGAAGAGGCTTTGAAAGCAAGGCAGAATTGCAGGAAACAGATTTCAGGAGGTAGATTCGAATCGCCTTGAAAGCACATGAAAAGCGGCAAAACGTGGACAATGATGCCCTTGGCCAAAAAGGGCGTATGCCTTTTTTCCTGAATATATTCAGGAAAAAACGCATACGCCCGTTTTGGCCAACCAAGCAACCTGGAAAGGCCAATCAGCGCTCCAAAGAAGTCTCGCTTCCCAGCGGGCAAAAGGGCCATGCGGAAAAAAGTGTCCAAACCAGAAATGCAGGACCGGCCATGGAGAAATGGGAGCCTTGCTACGCTGATGGGTGGGATGTAAATTGCCAACAGCCACTCTGGAGAAGTGTACGGTGTGTTCTGAAACATCTAAAAAACACAGCTTGGAGAGCATAGGGCACTTCCACTCATGGGCGTATAAATTGGGAAAACTAAAAATCAGCAAGACACAGGCACCCCAAAGTTTAGGGCTGCTCTGTTGACAAAAACCCCCACTTCATTACACCTTAAATATCCTAGGAAAGAGAAAAATGGGTAAAGCAGTTGTGGTCCTCCTGTACAATGGAATATCACTCAGCCATGAAATCAACGTCATAAGGCTAGTAGCAGCACGATGAGTGGATTTAGGTACGACGATTCTAAGTGAAATAAGTCACACAGAAAAAGACACTTATCATAAGATATCACTTCTAGAGGGAATGTAAAAACCGCTACACTTGAACTGAATTACAAAACAGAACAGAGTCACACGTTTAGGAAACACACTATGGCTGCTGAACGGGAAAGGTGAGGTGGGGTGATGCATAAAACAAGGGTTTCAAATTAGCTCAGATACCGTTCCATAAACCCAATATGTAAGAGACAAGACCTATTCCTTGCTCAGTGAACTGGACTCAACACCCCCTATTCACCGCACAAGAATATATCTGACTAGTAAGAATCTTCAAACGTATGTATTGATATCTCTCTGTAAGTGAGTCAAGGGGGTGTAAAGCGGCATAAACACAGCCGTGAAAAGCAGCTAAACCCCATTATAAAAATAAATTACTTTTCAAAACCCGTGAAACAAAGACAGTGAAAGAGAGAGAAATTCTTACAAAATTCGTTCAGAGGTTGTGATGCAACCTGGATTGACCATATCTAGACCCACAGCTGATTGAGACATAAGGGTGGACACTCTTGGGGCTGAGAGGTTCGGTGAGGTTGGGTGAGCCAACGCAGACCCTTTCAAGTAATACTGCATGGTACCCATCCCATGGGTCCCAAATCTCCAGGTTCAAGGGCATCTTCCTACATCGAAAACAGGCATGAGAAACCCAGAAGATGGTACACCGTGTGATCGGGAAAGGTTTCTAAAACGCACCTCATTTCTCACCTCCTTTGCTCGGGTTCGCCATTCCAGCCGATTTACTAGCCATCTCCCTCCTTGGAGAATCAGCACCTTTAACCTCCTGTTCCGTACAGGTTGCAATTTGTCCTGAGGTTGAACGGGAAGAGGGGGAACCAATGAGAGACTAGCTCTAGGTGTTGGGACAGGCACAGGTCACTCTATTTTCCCATCAGGAAGAAGAATTAAGCACAAGCTCAGCCTGCCCCCCAGAACCAGAAGAGGGCCTGAAGCAATCCTGCGCTTTTGCGGCCAGCTCCCAAAAAAGCGAGTTGAAAAATGGAGCTCAGGGGCACTGCAATTCACAAACCTGCAGAGTTTTAAATGATACCTCTCGTCCACAAATATATTAAGGGAAGGCAACGAAGAGGCTTTGAAAGCAAGGCAGAATTGCAGGAAACAGATTTCAGGAGGTAGATTCGAATCGCCTTGAAAGCACATGAAAAGCGGCAAAACGTGGACAATGATGCCCTTGGCCAAAAAGGGCGTATGCCTTTTTTCCTGAATATATTCAGGAAAAAACGCATACGCCCTTTTTGGCCAACCAAGCAACCTGGAAAGGCCAATCAGCGCTCCAAAGAAGTCTCGCTTCCCAGCGGGCAAAAGGGCCATGCGGAAAAAAGTGTCCAAACCAGAAATGCAGGACCGGCCATGGAGAAATGGGAGCCTTGCTACGCTGATGGGTGGGATGTAAATTGCCAACAGCCACTCTGGAGAAGTGTACGGTGTGTTCTGAAACATCTAAAAAACACAGCTTGGAGAGCATAGGGCACTTCCACTCATGGGCGTATAAATTGGGAAAACTAAAAATCAGCAAGACACAGGCACCCCAAAGTTTAGGGCTGCTCTGTTGACAAAAACCCCCACTTCATTACACCTTAAATATCCTAGGAAAGAGAAAAATGGGTAAAGCAGTTGTGGTCCTCCTGTACAATGGAATATCACTCAGCCATGAAATCAACGTCATAAGGCTAGTAGCAGCACGATGAGTGGATTTAGGTACGACGATTCTAAGTGAAATAAGTCACACAGAAAAAGACACTTATCATAAGATATCACTTAGAGAGGGAATGTAAAAACCGCTACACTTGAACTGAATTACAAAACAGAACAGAGTCACACGTTTAGGAAACACACTATGGCTGCTGAACGGGAAAGGTGAGGTGGGGTGATGCATAAAACAAGGGTTTCAAATTAGCTCAGATACCGTTCCATAAACCCAATATGTAAGAGACAAGACCTATTCCTTTTTCAGTGAACTGGACTCAACACCCCCTATTCACCGCACAAGAATATATCTGACTAGTAAGAATCTTCAAACCTATGTATTGATATCTCTCTGTAAGTGAGTCAAGGGGGTGTAAAGCGGCATAAACACAGCCGTGAAAAGCAGCTAAACCCCATTATAAAAATAAATTACTTTTCAAAACCCGTGAAACAAAGACAGTGAAAGAGAGGGAAATTCGTACAAAATTCGTTCAGGGGCTGTGATGCAACCTGGATTGACCATATCTAGACCCACAGCTGATTGAGACATAAGGGTGGACACTCTTGGGGCTGAGAGGTTTGGTGAGGTTGGGTGAGCCAACGCAGACCCTTTCAAGTAATACTGGATGGTACCCATCCCATGGGTCCCAAATCTCCAGGTTCAAGGGCATCTTCCTACATCGAAAACAGGCATGAGAAACCCAGAAGATGGTACACCGTGTGATCGGGAATGGTTTCTAAAACGCACCTCATTTCTCATCTCCTTTGCTCGGGTTCGCCATTCCAGCCGATTTACTAGCCATCTCCCTCCTTGGAGAATCAGCACCTTTAACCTCCTGTTCCGTACAGGTTGCAATTTGTCCTGAGGATGAACGGGAAGAGGGGGAACCAATGAGAGACTAGCTCTAGGTGTTGGGACAGGCACAGGTCACTCTATTTTCCCATCAGGAAGAAGAATTAAGCACAAGCTCAGCCTGCCCCCCAGAACCAGAAGAGGGCCTGAAGCAATCCTGCGCTTTTGCAGCCAGCTCCCAAAAAAGCGAGTTGAAAAATGGAGCTCTGGTGCCCTGCAATTCAAAAAACTGCAGAGTTTTAAATGATACCTCTCATCCACAAATATATTAAGGGAAGGCAACGAAGAGGCTTTGAAAGCAAGGCAGAATTGCAGGAAACAGATTTCAGGAGGTAGATTTGAATCGTCTTGAAAGCACATGAAAAGCGGCAAAACGTGGACAATGATGCCCTTGGCCAAAAAGGGCGTATGCGTTTTTTCCTGAATATATTCAGGAAAAAACGCATACGCCCTTTTTGGCCAACCAAGCAACCTGGAAAGGCCAATCAGCGCTCCAAAGAAGTCTCGCTTCCCAGCGGGCAAAAGGGCCATGCGGAAAAAAGTGTCCAAACCAGAAATGCAGGACCGGCCATGTAGAAATGGAAGCCTTGCTACGCTGATGGGTGGGATGTAAATTGCCAACAGCCACTCTGGAGAAGTGTACGGTGTGTTCTGAAACATCTAAAAAACACAGCTTGGAGAGCATAGGGCACTTCCACTCATGGCCGTATAAATTGGGAAAACTAAAAATCAGCAAGACACAGGCACCCCAAAGTTTAGGGCTGCTCTGTTGACAAGAACCCCCACTTCATTACACCTGAAATATCCTAGGAAAGAGAAAAATGGATAAAGAAGTTGTGGTCCTCATGTACAATGGAATATCACTCAGCCATGAAATCCACGTCATAAGGCTAGTAGCAGCACGATGAGTGGATTTAGGTACGACGATTCTAAGTGAAATAAGTCACACAGAAAAAGACACTTATCATAAGATATCACTTCTAGAGGGAATGTAAAATCCGCTACACTTGAACTGAATTACAAAACAGAACAGAGTCACACGTTTAGGAAACACACTATGGCTGCTGAACGGGAAAGGTGAGGTGGGGTGATGCATAAAACAAGGGTTTCAAATTAGCTCAGATACCGTTCCATAAACCCAATATGTAAGAGACAAGACCTATTCCTTTTTCAGTGAACTGGACTCAACACCCCCTATTCACCGCACAAGAATATATCTGACTAGTAAGAATCTTCAAACCTATGTATTGATATCTCTCTGTAAGTGAGTCAAGGGGGTGTAAAGCGGCATAAACACAGCCGTGAAAAGCAGCTAAACCCCATTATAAAAATAAATTACTTTTCAAAACCCGTGAAACAAAGACAGTGAAAGAGAGGGAAATTCGTACAAAATTCGTTCAGGGGCTGTGATGCAACCTGGATTGACCATATCTAGACCCACAGCTGATTGAGACATAAGGGTGGACACTCTTGGGGCTGAGAGGTTCGGTGAGGTTGGGTGAGCCAACGCAGACCCTTTCAAGTAATACTGCATGGTACCCATCCCATGGGTCCCAAATCTCCAGGTTCAAGGGCATCTTCCTACATCGAAAACAGGCATGAGAAACCCAGAAGATGGTACACCGTGTGATCGGGAATGGTTTCTAAAACGCACCTCATTTCTCATCTCCTTTGCTCGGGTTCGCCATTCCAGCCGATTTACTAGCCATCTCCCTCCTTGGAGAATCAGCACCTTTAACCTCCTGTTCCGTACAGGTTGCAATTTGTCCTGAGGATGAACGGGAAGAGGGGGAACCAATGAGAGACTAGCTCTAGGCGTTGGGACAGGCACAGGTCACTCTATTTTCCCATCAGGAAGAAGAATTAAGCACAAGCTCAGCCTGCCCCCCAGAACCAGAAGAGGGCCTGAAGCAATCCTGCGCTTTTGCAGCCAGCTCCCAAAAAAGCGAGTTGAAAAATGGAGCTCAGGGGCACTGCAATTCACAAACCTGCAGAGTTTTAAATGATACCTCTCGTCCACAAATATATTAAGGGAAGGCAACGAAGAGGCTTTGAAAGCAAGGCAGAATTGCAGGAAACAGATTTCAGGAGGTAGATTCGAATCGCCTTGAAAGCACATGAAAAGCGGCAAAACGTGGACAATGATGCCCTTGGCCAAAAAGGGCGTATGCGTTTTTTCCTGAATATATTCAGGAAAAAACGCATACGCCCTTTTTGGCCAACCAAGCAACCTGGAAAGGCCAATCAGCGCTCCAAAGAAGTCTCGCTTCCCAGCGGGCAAAAGGGCCATGCGGAAAAAAGTGTCCAAACCAGAAATGCAGGACCGGCCATGGAGAAATGGGAGCCTTGCTACGCTGATGGGTGGGATGTAAATTGCCAACAGCCACGCTGGAGAAGTGTACGGTGTGTCCTGAAACATCTAAAAAACACAGCTTGGAGAGCATAAGGCACTTCCACTCATGGCCGTATAAATTGGGAAAACTAAAAATCAGCAAGACACAGGCACCCCAAAGTTTAGGGCTGCTCTGTTGACAAGAACCCCCACTTCATTACACCTGAAATATCCTAGGAAAGAGAAAAATGGATAAAGAAGTTGTGGTCCTCCTGTACAATGGAATATCACTCAGCCATGAAATCAACGTCATAAGGCTAGTAGCAGCACGATGAGTGGATTTAGGTACGACGATTCTAAGTGAAATAAGTCACACAGAAAAAGACACTTATCATAAGATATGACTTCTAGAGGGAATGTAAAAACCGCTACACTTGAACTGAATTACAAAACAGAACAGAGTCACACGTTTAGGAAACACACTATGGCTGCTGAACGGGAAAGGTGAGGTGGGGTGATGCATAAAACAAGGGTTTCAAATTAGCTCAGATACCGTTCCATAAACCCAATATGTAAGAGACAAGACCTATTCCTTTTTCAGTGAACTGGACTCAACACCCCCTATTCACCGCACAAGAATATATCTGACTAGTAAGAATCTTCAAACCTATGTATTGATATCTCTCTGTAAGTGAGTCAAGGGGGTGTAAAGCGGCATAAACACAGCCGTGAAAAGCAGCTAAACCCCATTATAAAAATAAATTACTTTTCAAAACCCGTGAAACAAAGACAGTGAAAGAGAGAGAAATTCTTACAAAATTCGTTCAGGGGCTGTGATGCAACCTGGATTGACCATATCTAGACCCACAGCTGATTGAGACATAAGGGTGGACACTCTTGGGGCTGAGAGGTTCGGTGAGGTTGGGTGAGCCAACGCAGACCCTTTCAAGTAATACTGCATGGTACCCATCCCATGGGTCCCAAATCTCCAGGTTCAAGGGCATCTTCCTACATCGAAAACAGGCATGAGAAACCCAGAAGATGGTACACCGTGTGATCGGGAATGGTTTCTAAAACGCACCTCATTTCTCATCTCCTTTGCTCGGGTTCGCCATTCCAGCCGATTTACTAGCCATCTCCCTCCTTGGAGAATCAGCACCTTTAACCTCCTGTTCCGTACAGGTTGCAATTTGTCCTGAGGATGAACGGGAAGTGGGGGAACCAATGAGAGACTAGCTCTAGGTGTTGGGACAGGCACAGGTCACTCTAGTTTCCCATCAGGAAGAAGAATTAAGCACAAGCTCAGCCTGCCCCCCAGAACCAGAAGAGGGCCTGAAGCAATCCTGCGCTTTTGTGGCCAGCTCCCAAAAAAGCGAGTTGAAAAATGGAGCTCAGGGGCACTGCAATTCACAAACCTGCAGAGTTTTAAATGATACCTCTCGTCCACAAATATATTAAGGGAAGGCAACGAAGAGGCTTTGAAAGCAAGGCAGAATTGCAGGAAACAGATTTCAGGAGGTAGATTCGAATCGCCTTGAAAGCACATGAAAAGCGGCAAAACGTGGACAATGATGCCCTTGGCCAAAAAGGGCGTATGCCTTTTTTCCTGAATATATTCAGGAAAAAACGCATACGCCCTTTTTGGCCAACCAAGCAACCTGGAAAGGCCAATCAGCGCTCCAAAGAAGTCTCGCTTCCCAGCGGGCAAAAGGGCCATGCGGAAAAAAGTGTCCAAACCAGAAATGCAGGACCGGCCATGTAGAAATGGGAGCCTTGCTACGCTGATGGGTGGGATGTAAATTGCCAACAGCCACTCTGGAGAATTGTACGGTGTGTCCTGAAACATCTAAAAAACACAGTTTGGAGAGCATAGGGCACTTCCACTCATGGCCGTATAAATTGGGAAAACTAAAAATCAGCAAGACACAGGCACCCCAAAGTTTAGGGCTGCTCTGTTGACAAGAACCCCCACTTCATTACACCTGAAATATCCTAGGAAAGAGAAAAATGGATAAAGAAGTTGTGGTCCTCCTGTACAATGGAATATCACTCAGCCATGAAATCAACGTCATAAGGCTAGTAGCAGCACGATGAGTGGATTTAGGTACGACGATTCTAAGTGAAATAAGTCACACAGAAAAAGACACTTATCATAAGATATGACTTCTAGAGGGAATGTAAAAACCGCTACACTTGAACTGAATTACAAAACAGAACAGAGTCACACGTTTAGGAAACACACTATGGCTGCTGAACGGGAAAGGTGAGGTGGGGTGATGCATAAAACAAGGGTTTCAAATTAGCTCAGATACCGTTCCATAAACCCAATATGTAAGAGACAAGACCTATTCCTTTTTCAGTGAACTGGACTCAACACCCCCTATTCACCGCACAAGAATATATCTGACTAGTAAGAATCTTCAAACCTATGTATTGATATCTCTCTGTAAGTGAGTCAAGGGGGTGTAAAGCGGCATAAACACAGCCGTGAAAAGCAGCTAAACCCCATTATAAAAATAAATTACTTTTCAAAACCCGTGAAACAAAGACAGTGAAAGAGAGAGAAATTCTTACAAAATTCGTTCAGGGGCTGTGATGCAACCTGGATTGACCATATCTAGACCCACAGCTGATTGAGACATAAGGGTGGACACTCTTGGGGCTGAGAGGTTCGGTGAGGTTGGGTGAGCCAACGCAGACCCTTTCAAGTAGTACTGCATGGTACCCATCCCATGGGTCCCAAATCTCCAGGTTCAAGGGCATCTTCCTACATCGAAAACAGGCATGAGAAACCCAGAAGATGGTACACCGTGTGATCGGGAAAGGTTTCTAAAACGCACCTCATTTCTCATCTCCTTTGCTCGGGTTCGCCATTCCAGCCGATTTACTAGCCATCTCCCTCCTTGGAGAATCAGCACCTTTAACCTCCTGTTCCGTACAGGTTGCAATTTGTCCTGAGGTTGAACGGGAAGAGGGGGAACCAATGAGAGACTAGCTCTAGGTGTTGGGACAGGCACAGGTCACTCTATTTTCCCATCAGGAAGAAGAATTAAGCACAAGCTCAGCCTGCCCCCCAGAACCAGAAGAGGGCCTGAAGCAATCCTGCGCTTTTGCGGCCAGCTCCCAAAAAAGCGAGTTGAAAAATGGAGCTCAGGGGCACTGCAATTCACAAACCTGCAGAGTTTTAAATGATACCTCTCGTCCACAAATATATTAAGGGAAGGCAACGAAGAGGCTTTGAAAGCAAGGCAGAATTGCAGGAAACAGATTTCAGGAGGTAGATTCGAATCGCCTTGAAAGCACATGAAAAGCGGCAAAACGTGGACAATGATGCCCTTGGCCAAAAAGGGCGTATGCCTTTTTTCCTGAATATATTCAGGAAAAAACGCATACGCCCTTTTTGGCCAACCAAGCAACCTGGAAAGGCCAATCAGCGCTCCAAAGAAGTCTCGCTTCCCAGCGGGCAAAAGGGCCATGCGGAAAAAAGTGTCCAAACCAGAAATGCAGGACCGGCCATGGAGAAATGGGAGCCTTGCTACGCTGATGGGTGGGATGTAAATTGCCAACAGCCACTCTGGAGAAGTGTACGGTGTGTCCTGAAACATCTAAAAAACACAGTTTGGAGAGCATAGGGCACTTCCACTCATGGCCGTATAAATTGGGAAAACTAAAAATCAGCAAGACACAGGCACCCCAAAGTTTAGGGCTGCTCTGTTGACAAGAACCCCCACTTCATTACACCTGAAATATCCTAGGAAAGAGAAAAATGGATAAAGAAGTTGTGGTCCTCCTGTACAATGGAATATCACTCAGCCATGAAATCAACGTCATAAGGCTAGTAGCAGCACGATGAGTGGATTTAGGTACGACGATTCTAAGTGAAATAAGTCACACAGAAAAAGACACTTATCATAAGATATGACTTCTAGAGGGAATGTAAAAACCGCTACACTTGAACTGAATTACAAAACAGAACAGAGTCACACGTTTAGGAAACACACTATGGCTGCTGAACGGGAAAGGTGAGGTGGGGTGATGCATAAAACAAGGGTTTCAAATTAGCTCAGATACCGTTCCATAAACCCAATATGTAAGAGACAAGACCTATTCCTTGCTCAGTGAACTGGACTCAACACCCCCTATTCACCGCACAAGAATATATCTGACTAGTAAGAATCTTCAAACCTATGTATTGATATCTCTCTGTAAGTGAGTCAAGGGGGTGTAAAGCGGCATAAACACAGCCGTGAAAAGCAGCTAAACCCCATTATAAAAATAAATTACTTTTCAAAACCCGTGAAACAAAGACAGTGAAAGAGAGAGAAATTCTTACAAAATTCGTTCAGGGGCTGTGATGCAACCTGGATTGACCATATCTAGACCCACAGCTGATTGAGACATAAGGGTGGACACTCTTGGGGCTGAGAGGTTCGGTGAGGTTGGGTGAGCCAACACAGACCCTTTCAAGTAGTACTGCATGGTACCCATCCCATGGGTCCCAAATCTCCAGGTTCAAGGGCATCTTCCTACATCGAAAACAGGCATGAGAAACCCAGAAGATGGTACACCGTGTGATCGGGAAAGGTTTCTAAAACGCACCTCATTTCTCATCTCCTTTGCTCGGGTTCGCCATTCCAGCCGATTTACTAGCCATCTCCCTCCTTGGAGAATCAGCACCTTTAACCTCCTGTTCCGTACAGGTTGCAATTTGTCCTGAGGTTGAACGGGAAGAGGGGGAACCAATGAGAGACTAGCTCTAGGTGTTGGGACAGGCACAGGTCACTCTATTTTCCCATCAGGAAGAAGAATTAAGCACAAGCTCAGCCTGCCCCCCAGAACCAGAAGAGGGCCTGAAGCAATCCTGCGCTTTTGCGGCCAGCTCCCAAAAAAGCGAGTTGAAAAATGGAGCTCAGGGGCACTGCAATTCACAAACCTGCAGAGTTTTAAATGATACCTCTCGTCCACAAATATATTAAGGGAAGGCAACGAAGAGGCTTTGAAAGCAAGGCAGAATTGCAGGAAACAGATTTCAGGAGGTAGATTCGAATCGCCTTGAAAGCACATGAAAAGCGGCAAAACGTGGACAATGATGCCCTTGGCCAAAAAGGGCGTATGCCTTTTTTCCTGAATATATTCAGGAAAAAACGCATACGCCCTTTTTGGCCAACCAAGCAACCTGGAAAGGCCAATCAGCGCTCCAAAGAAGTCTCGCTTCCCAGCGGGCAAAAGGGCCATGCGGAAAAAAGTGTCCAAACCAGAAATGCAGGACCGGCCATGGAGAAATGGGAGCCTTGCTACGCTGATGGGTGGGATGTAAATTGCCAACAGCCACTCTGGAGAAGTGTACGGTGTGTTCTGAAACATCTAAAAAACACAGCTTGGAGAGCATAGGGCACTTCCACTCATGGGCGTATAAATTGGGAAAACTAAAAATCAGCAAGACACAGGCACCCCAAAGTTTAGGGCTGCTCTGTTGACAAGAACCCCCACTTCATTACACCTTAAATATCCTAGGAAAGAGAAAAATGGGTAAAGCAGTTGTGGTCCTCCTGTACAATGGAATATCACTCAGCCATGAAACCAACGTCATAAGGCTAGTAGCAGCACGATGAGTGGATTTAGGTACGACGATTCTAAGTGAAATAAGTCACACAGAAAAAGACACTTATCATAAGATATCACTTCGAGAGGGAATGTAAAAACCGCTACACTTGAACTGAATTACAAAACAGAACAGAGTCACACGTTTAGGAAACACACTATGGCTGCTGAACGGGAAAGGTGAGGTGGGGTGATGCATAAAACAAGGGTTTCAAATTAGCTCAGATACCGTTCCATAAACCCAATATGTAAGAGACAAGACCTATTCCTTGCTCAGTGAACTGGACTCAACACCCCCTATTCACCGCACAAGAATATATCTGACTAGTAAGAATCTTCAAACCTATGTATTGATATCTCTCTGTAAGTGAGTCAAGGGGGTGTAAAGCGGCATAAACACAGCCGTGAAAAGCAGCTAAACCCCATTATAAAAATAAATTACTTTTCAAAACCCGTGAAACAAAGACAGTGAAAGAGAGAGAAATTCTTACAAAATTCGTTCAGGGGCTGTGATGCAACCTGGATTGACCATATCTAGACCCACAGCTGATTGAGACATAAGGGTGGACACTCTTGGGGCTGAGAGGTTCGGTGAGGTTGGGTGAGCCAACGCAGACCCTTTCAAGTAGTACTGCATGGTACCCATCCCATGGGTCCCAAATCTCCAGGTTCAAGGGCATCTTCCTACATCGAAAACAGGCATGAGAAACCCAGAAGATGGTACACCGTGTGATCGGGAAAGGTTTCTAAAACGCACCTCATTTCTCATCTCCTTTGCTCGGGTTCGCCATTCCAGCCGATTTACTAGCCATCTCCCTCCTTGGAGAATCAGCACCTTTAACCTCCTGTTCCGTACAGGTTGCAATTTGTCCTGAGGTTGAACGGGAAGAGGGGGAACCAATGAGAGACTAGCTCTAGGTGTTGGGACAGGCACAGGTCACTCTATTTTCCCATCAGGAAGAAGAATTAAGCACAAGCTCAGCCTGCCCCCCAGAACCAGAAGAGGGCCTGAAGCAATCCTGCGCTTTTGCGGCCAGCTCCCAAAAAAGCGAGTTGAAAAATGGAGCTCAGGGGCACTGCAATTCACAAACCTGCAGAGTTTTAAATGATACCTCTCGTCCACAAATATATTAAGGGAAGGCAACGAAGAGGCTTTGAAAGCAAGGCAGAATTGCAGGAAACAGATTTCAGGAGGTAGATTCGAATCGCCTTGAAAGCACATGAAAAGCGGCAAAACGTGGACAATGATGCCCTTGGCCAAAAAGGGCGTATGCCTTTTTTCCTGAATATATTCAGGAAAAAACGCATACGCCCTTTTTGGCCAACCAAGCAACCTGGAAAGGCCAATCAGCGCTCCAAAGAAGTCTCGCTTCCCAGCGGGCAAAAGGGCCATGCGGAAAAAAGTGTCCAAACCAGAAATGCAGGACCGGCCATGGAGAAATGGGAGCCTTGCTACGCTGATGGGTGGGATGTAAATTGCCAACAGCCACTCTGGAGAAGTGTACGGTGTGTCCTGAAACATCTAAAAAACACAGTTTGGAGAGCATAGGGCACTTCCACTCATGGCCGTATAAATTGGGAAAACTAAAAATCAGCAAGACACAGGCACCCCAAAGTTTAGGGCTGCTCTGTTGACAAGAACCCCCACTTCATTACACCTGAAATATCCTAGGAAAGAGAAAAATGGATAAAGAAGTTGTGGTCCTCCTGTACAATGGAATATCACTCAGCCATGAAATCAACGTCATAAGGCTAGTAGCAGCACGATGAGTGGATTTAGGTACGACGATTCTAAGTGAAATAAGTCACACAGAAAAAGACACTTATCATAAGATATGACTTCTAGAGGGAATGTAAAAACCGCTACACTTGAACTGAATTACAAAACAGAACAGAGTCACACGTTTAGGAAACACACTATGGCTGCTGAACGGGAAAGGTGAGGTGGGGTGATGCATAAAACAAGGGTTTCAAATTAGCTCAGATACCGTTCCATAAACCCAATATGTAAGAGACAAGACCTATTCCTTGCTCAGTGAACTGGACTCAACACCCCCTATTCACCGCACAAGAATATATCTGACTAGTAAGAATCTTCAAACCTATGTATTGATATCTCTCTGTAAGTGAGTCAAGGGGGTGTAAAGCGGCATAAACACAGCCGTGAAAAGCAGCTAAACCCCATTATAAAAATAAATTACTTTTCAAAACCCGTGAAACAAAGACAGTGAAAGAGAGAGAAATTCTTACAAAATTCGTTCAGGGGCTGTGATGCAACCTGGATTGACCATATCTAGACCCACAGCTGATTGAGACATAAGGGTGGACACTCTTGGGGCTGAGAGGTTCGGTGAGGTTGGGTGAGCCAACACAGACCCTTTCAAGTAGTACTGCATGGTACCCATCCCATGGGTCCCAAATCTCCAGGTTCAAGGGCATCTTCCTACATCGAAAACAGGCATGAGAAACCCAGAAGATGGTACACCGTGTGATCGGGAAAGGTTTCTAAAACGCACCTCATTTCTCATCTCCTTTGCTCGGGTTCGCCATTCCAGCCGATTTACTAGCCATCTCCCTCCTTGGAGAATCAGCACCTTTAACCTCCTGTTCCGTACAGGTTGCAATTTGTCCTGAGGTTGAACGGGAAGAGGGGGAACCAATGAGAGACTAGCTCTAGGTGTTGGGACAGGCACAGGTCACTCTATTTTCCCATCAGGAAGAAGAATTAAGCACAAGCTCAGCCTGCCCCCCAGAACCAGAAGAGGGCCTGAAGCAATCCTGCGCTTTTGCGGCCAGCTCCCAAAAAAGCGAGTTGAAAAATGGAGCTCAGGGGCACTGCAATTCACAAACCTGCAGAGTTTTAAATGATACCTCTCGTCCACAAATATATTAAGGGAAGGCAACGAAGAGGCTTTGAAAGCAAGGCAGAATTGCAGGAAACAGATTTCAGGAGGTAGATTCGAATCGCCTTGAAAGCACATGAAAAGCGGCAAAACGTGGACAATGATGCCCTTGGCCAAAAAGGGCGTATGCCTTTTTTCCTGAATATATTCAGGAAAAAACGCATACGCCCTTTTTGGCCAACCAAGCAACCTGGAAAGGCCAATCAGCGCTCCAAAGAAGTCTCGCTTCCCAGCGGGCAAAAGGGCCATGCGGAAAAAAGTGTCCAAACCAGAAATGCAGGACCGGCCATGGAGAAATGGGAGCCTTGCTACGCTGATGGGTGGGATGTAAATTGCCAACAGCCACTCTGGAGAAGTGTACGGTGTGTTCTGAAACATCTAAAAAACACAGCTTGGAGAGCATAGGGCACTTCCACTCATGGGCGTATAAATTGGGAAAACTAAAAATCAGCAAGACACAGGCACCCCAAAGTTTAGGGCTGCTCTGTTGACAAGAACCCCCACTTCATTACACCTTAAATATCCTAGGAAAGAGAAAAATGGGTAAAGCAGTTGTGGTCCTCCTGTACAATGGAATATCACTCAGCCATGAAACCAACGTCATAAGGCTAGTAGCAGCACGATGAGTGGATTTAGGTACGACGATTCTAAGTGAAATAAGTCACACAGAAAAAGACACTTATCATAAGATATCACTTCGAGAGGGAATGTAAAAACCGCTACACTTGAACTGAATTACAAAACAGAACAGAGTCACACGTTTAGGAAACACACTATGGCTGCTGAACGGGAAAGGTGAGGTGGGGTGATGCATAAAACAAGGGTTTCAAATTAGCTCAGATACCGTTCCATAAACCCAATATGTAAGAGACAAGACCTATTCCTTGCTCAGTGAACTGGACTCAACACCCCCTATTCACCGCACAAGAATATATCTGACTAGTAAGAATCTTCAAACCTATGTATTGATATCTCTCTGTAAGTGAGTCAAGGGGGTGTAAAGCGGCATAAACACAGCCGTGAAAAGCAGCTAAACCCCATTATAAAAATAAATTACTTTTCAAAACCCGTGAAACAAAGACAGTGAAAGAGAGAGAAATTCTTACAAAATTCGTTCAGGGGCTGTGATGCAACCTGGATTGACCATATCTAGACCCACAGCTGATTGAGACATAAGGGTGGACACTCTTGGGGCTGAGAGGTTCGGTGAGGTTGGGTGAGCCAACGCAGACCCTTTCAAGTAGTACTGCATGGTACCCATCCCATGGGTCCCAAATCTCCAGGTTCAAGGGCATCTTCCTACATCGAAAACAGGCATGAGAAACCCAGAAGATGGTACACCGTGTGATCGGGAAAGGTTTCTAAAACGCACCTCATTTCTCATCTCCTTTGCTCGGGTTCGCCATTCCAGCCGATTTACTAGCCATCTCCCTCCTTGGAGAATCAGCACCTTTAACCTCCTGTTCCGTACAGGTTGCAATTTGTCCTGAGGTTGAACGGGAAGAGGGGGAACCAATGAGAGACTAGCTCTAGGTGTTGGGACAGGCACAGGTCACTCTATTTTCCCATCAGGAAGAAGAATTAAGCACAAGCTCAGCCTGCCCCCCAGAACCAGAAGAGGGCCTGAAGCAATCCTGCGCTTTTGCGGCCAGCTCCCAAAAAAGCGAGTTGAAAAATGGAGCTCAGGGGCACTGCAATTCACAAACCTGCAGAGTTTTAAATGATACCTCTCGTCCACAAATATATTAAGGGAAGGCAACGAAGAGGCTTTGAAAGCAAGGCAGAATTGCAGGAAACAGATTTCAGGAGGTAGATTCGAATCGCCTTGAAAGCACATGAAAAGCGGCAAAACGTGGACAATGATGCCCTTGGCCAAAAAGGGCGTATGCCTTTTTTCCTGAATATATTCAGGAAAAAACGCATACGCCCGTTTTGGCCAACCAAGCAACCTGGAAAGGCCAATCAGCGCTCCAAAGAAGTCTCGCTTCCCAGCGGGCAAAAGGGCCATGCGGAAAAAAGTGTCCAAACCAGAAATGCAGGACCGGCCATGGAGAAATGGGAGCCTTGCTACGCTGATGGGTGGGATGTAAATTGCCAACAGCCACTCTGGAGAAGTGTACGGTGTGTTCTGAAACATCTAAAAAACACAGCTTGGAGAGCATAGGGCACTTCCACTCATGGGCGTATAAATTGGGAAAACTAAAAATCAGCAAGACACAGGCACCCCAAAGTTTAGGGCTGCTCTGTTGACAAAAACCCCCACTTCATTACACCTTAAATATCCTAGGAAAGAGAAAAATGGGTAAAGCAGTTGTGGTCCTCCTGTACAATGGAATATCACTCAGCCATGAAATCAACGTCATAAGGCTAGTAGCAGCACGATGAGTGGATTTAGGTACGACGATTCTAAGTGAAATAAGTCACACAGAAAAAGACACTTATCATAAGATATCACTTCTAGAGGGAATGTAAAAACCGCTACACTTGAACTGAATTACAAAACAGAACAGAGTCACACGTTTAGGAAACACACTATGGCTGCTGAACGGGAAAGGTGAGGTGGGGTGATGCATAAAACAAGGGTTTCAAATTAGCTCAGATACCGTTCCATAAACCCAATATGTAAGAGACAAGACCTATTCCTTGCTCAGTGAACTGGACTCAACACCCCCTATTCACCGCACAAGAATATATCTGACTAGTAAGAATCTTCAAACGTATGTATTGATATCTCTCTGTAAGTGAGTCAAGGGGGTGTAAAGCGGCATAAACACAGCCGTGAAAAGCAGCTAAACCCCATTATAAAAATAAATTACTTTTCAAAACCCGTGAAACAAAGACAGTGAAAGAGAGAGAAATTCTTACAAAATTCGTTCAGGGGTTGTGATGCAACCTGGATTGACCATATCTAGACCCACAGCTGATTGAGACATAAGGGTGGACACTCTTGGGGCTGAGAGGTTCGGTGAGGTTGGGTGAGCCAACGCAGACCCTTTCAAGTAATACTGCATGGTACCCATCCCATGGGTCCCAAATCTCCAGGTTCAAGGGCATCTTCCTACATCGAAAACAGGCATGAGAAACCCAGAAGATGGTACACCGTGTGATCGGGAAAGGTTTCTAAAACGCACCTCATTTCTCACCTCCTTTGCTCGGGTTCGCCATTCCAGCCGATTTACTAGCCATCTCCCTCCTTGGAGAATCAGCACCTTTAACCTCCTGTTCCGTACAGGTTGCAATTTGTCCTGAGGTTGAACGGGAAGAGGGGGAACCAATGAGAGACTAGCTCTAGGTGTTGGGACAGGCACAGGTCACTCTATTTTCCCATCAGGAAGAAGAATTAAGCACAAGCTCAGCCTGCCCCCCAGAACCAGAAGAGGGCCTGAAGCAATCCTGCGCTTTTGCGGCCAGCTCCCAAAAAAGCGAGTTGAAAAATGGAGCTCAGGGGCACTGCAATTCACAAACCTGCAGAGTTTTAAATGATACCTCTCGTCCACAAATATATTAAGGGAAGGCAACGAAGAGGCTTTGAAAGCAAGGCAGAATTGCAGGAAACAGATTTCAGGAGGTAGATTCGAATCGCCTTGAAAGCACATGAAAAGCGGCAAAACGTGGACAATGATGCCCTTGGCCAAAAAGGGCGTATGCCTTTTTTCCTGAATATATTCAGGAAAAAACGCATACGCCCTTTTTGGCCAACCAAGCAACCTGGAAAGGCCAATCAGCGCTCCAAAGAAGTCTCGCTTCCCAGCGGGCAAAAGGGCCATGCGGAAAAAAGTGTCCAAACCAGAAATGCAGGACCGGCCATGGAGAAATGGGAGCCTTGCTACGCTGATGGGTGGGATGTAAATTGCCAACAGCCACTCTGGAGAAGTGTACGGTGTGTTCTGAAACATCTAAAAAACACAGCTTGGAGAGCATAGGGCACTTCCACTCATGGGCGTATAAATTGGGAAAACTAAAAATCAGCAAGACACAGGCACCCCAAAGTTTAGGGCTGCTCTGTTGACAAAAACCCCCACTTCATTACACCTTAAATATCCTAGGAAAGAGAAAAATGGGTAAAGCAGTTGTGGTCCTCCTGTACAATGGAATATCACTCAGCCATGAAATCAACGTCATAAGGCTAGTAGCAGCACGATGAGTGGATTTAGGTACGACGATTCTAAGTGAAATAAGTCACACAGAAAAAGACACTTATCATAAGATATCACTTCTAGAGGGAATGTAAAAACCGCTACACTTGAACTGAATTACAAAACAGAACAGAGTCACACGTTTAGGAAACACACTATGGCTGCTGAACGGGAAAGGTGAGGTGGGGTGATGCATAAAACAAGGGTTTCAAATTAGCTCAGATACCGTTCCATAAACCCAATATGTAAGAGACAAGACCTATTCCTTGCTCAGTGAACTGGACTCAACACCCCCTATTCACCGCACAAGAATATATCTGACTAGTAAGAATCTTCAAACCTATGTATTGATATCTCTCTGTAAGTGAGTCAAGGGGGTGTAAAGCGGCATAAACACAGCCGTGAAAAGCAGCTAAACCCCATTATAAAAATAAATTACTTTTCAAAACCCGTGAAACAAAGACAGTGAAAGAGAGAGAAATTCTTACAAAATTCGTTCAGGGGCTGTGATGCAACCTGGATTGACCATATCTAGACCCACAGCTGATTGAGACATAAGGGTGGACACTCTTGGGGCTGAGAGGTTCGGTGAGGTTGGGTGAGCCAACGCAGACCCTTTCAAGTAATACTGCATGGTACCCATCCCATGGGTCCCAAATCTCCAGGTTCAAGGGCATCTTCCTACATCGAAAACAGGCATGAGAAACCCAGAAGATGGTACACCGTGTGATCGGGAAAGGTTTCTAAAACGCACCTCATTTCTCACCTCCTTTGCTCGGGTTCGCCATTCCAGCCGATTTACTAGCCATCTCCCTCCTTGGAGAATCAGCACCTTTAACCTCCTGTTCCGTACAGGTTGCAATTTGTCCTGAGGTTGAACGGGAAGAGGGGGAACCAATGAGAGACTAGCTCTAGGTGTTGGGACAGGCACAGGTCACTCTATTTTCCCATCAGGAAGAAGAATTAAGCACAAGCTCAGCCTGCCCCCCAGAACCAGAAGAGGGCCTGAAGCAATCATGCGCTTTTGCGGCCAGCTCCCAAAAAAGCGAGTTGAAAAATGGAGCTCAGGGGCACTGCAATTCACAAACCTGCAGAGTTTTAAATGATACCTCTCGTCCACAAATATATTAAGGGAAGGCAACGAAGAGGCTTTGAAAGCAAGGCAGAATTGCAGGAAACAGATTTCAGGAGGTAGATTCGAATCTCCTTGAAAGCACATGAAAAGCGGCAAAACGTGGACAATGATGCCCTTGGCCAAAAAGGGCGTATGCGTTTTTTCCTGAATATATTCAGGAAAAAACGCATACGCCCTTTTTGGCCAACCAAGCAACCTGGAAAGGCCAATCAGCGCTCCAAAGAAGTTTCGCTTCCCAGCGGGCAAAAGGGCCATGCGGAAAAAAGTGTCCAAACCAGAACTGCAGGACCGGCCATGGAGAAATGGGAGCCTTGCTACGCTGATGGGTGGGATGTAAATTGCCAACAGCCACTCTGGAGAAGTATACGGTGTGTCCTGAAACATCTAAAAAACACAGCTTGGAGAGCATAGGGCACTTCCACTCATGGGCGTATAAATTGGGAAAACTAAAAATCAGCAAGACACAGGCACCCCAAAGTTTAGGGCTGCTCTGTTGACAAGAACCCCCACTTCATTACACCTGAAATATCCTAGGAAAGAGAAAAATGGATAAAGAAGTTGTGGTCCTCCTGTACAATGGAATATCACTCAGCCATGAAATCAACGTCATAAGGCTAGTAGCAGCACGATGAGTGGATTTAGGTACGACGATTCTAAGTGAAATAAGTCACACAGAAAAAGACACTTATCATAAGATATCACTTCGAGAGGGAATGTAAAAACCGCTACACTTGAACTGAATTACAAAACAGAACAGAGTCACACGTTTAGGAAACACACTATGGCTGCTGAACGGGAAAGGTGAGGTGGGGTGATGCATAAAACAAGGGTTTCAAATTAGCTCCGATACCGTTCCATAAACCCAATATGTAAGAGACAAGACCTATTCCTTTTTCAGTGAACTGGACTCAACACCCCCTATTCACCGCACAAGAATATATCTGACTAGTAAGAATCTTCAAACCTATGTATTGATATCTCTCTGTAAGTGAGTCAAGGGGGTGTAAAGCGGCATAAACACAGCCGTGAAAAGCAGCTAAACCCCATTATAAAAATAAATTACTTTTCAAAACCCGTGAAACAAAGACAGTGAAAGAGAGAGAAATTCTTACAAAATTCGTTCAGGGGCTGTGATGCAACCTGGATTGACCATATCTAGACCCACAGCTGATTGAGACATAAGGGTGGACACTCTTGGGGCTGAGAGGTTCAGTGAGGTTGGGTGAGCCAACGCAGACCCTTTCAAGTAGTACTGCATGGTACCCATCCCATGGGTCCCAAATCTCCAGGTTCAAGGGCATCTTCCTACATCGAAAACAGGCATGAGAAACCCAGAAGATGGTACACCGTGTGATCGGGAAAGGTTCCTAAAACGCACCTCATTTCTCATCTCCTTTGCTCGGGTTCGCCATTCCAGCCGATTTACTAGCCATCTCCCTCCTTGGAGAATCAGCACCTTTAACCTCCTGTTCCGTACAGGTTGCAATTTGTCCTGAGGTTGAACGGGAAGAGGGGGAACCAATGAGAGACTAGCTCTAGGTGTTGGGACAGGCACAGGTCACTCTATTTTCCCATCAGGAAGAAGAATTAAGCACAAGCTCAGCCTGCCCCCCAGAACCAGAAGAGGGCCTGAAGCAATCCTGCGCTTTTGCGGCCAGCTCCCAAAAAAGCGAGTTGAAAAATGGAGCTCAGGGGCACTGCAATTCACAAACCTGCAGAGTTTTAAATGATACCTCTCGTCCACAAATATATTAAGGGAAGGCAACGAAGAGGCTTTGAAAGCAAGGCAGAATTGCAGGAAACAGATTTCAGGAGGTAGATTCGAATCGCCTTGAAAGCACATGAAAAGCGGCAAAACGTGGACAATGATGCCCTTGGCCAAAAAGGGCGTATGCCTTTTTTCCTGAATATATTCAGGAAAAAACGCATACGCCCTTTTTGGCCAACCAAGCAACCTGGAAAGGCCAATCAGCGCTCCAAAGAAGTCTCGCTTCCCAGCGGGCAAAAGGGCCATGCGGAAAAAAGTGTCCAAACCAGAAATGCAGGACCGGCCATGGAGAAATGGGAGCCTTGCTACGCTGATGGGTGGGATGTAAATTGCCAACAGCCACTCTGGAGAAGTGTACGGTGTGTTCTGAAACATCTAAAAAACACAGCTTGGAGAGCATAGGGCACTTCCACTCATGGGCGTATAAATTGGGAAAACTAAAAATCAGCAAGACACAGGCACCCCAAAGTTTAGGGCTGCTCTGTTGACAAAAACCCCCACTTCATTACACCTGAAATATCCTAGGAAAGAGAAAAATGGGTAAAGCAGTTGTGGTCCTCCTGTACAATGGAATATCACTCAGCCATGAAATCAACGTCATAAGGCTAGTAGCAGCACGATGAGTGGATTTAGGTACGACGATTCTAAGTGAAATAAGTCACACAGAAAAAGACACTTATCATAAGATATCACTTCTAGAGGGAATGTAAAAACCGCTACACTTGAACTGAATTACAAAACAGAACAGAGTCACACGTTTAGGAAACACACTATGGCTGCTGAACGGGAAAGGTGAGGTGGGGTGATGCATAAAACAAGGGTTTCAAATTAGCTCCGATACCGTTCCATAAACCCAATATGTAAGAGACAAGACCTATTCCTTGCTCAGTGAACTGGACTCAACACCCCCTATTCACCGCACAAGAATATATCTGACTAGTAAGAATCTTCAAACCTATGTATTGATATCTCTCTGTAAGTGAGTCAAGGGGGTGTAAAGCGGCATAAACACAGCCGTGAAAAGCAGCTAAACCCCATTATAAAAATAAATTACTTTTCAAAACCCGTGAAACAAAGACAGTGAAAGAGAGAGAAATTCTTACAAAATTCGTTCAGGGGCTGTGATGCAACCTGGATTGACCATATCTAGACCCACAGCTGATTGAGACATAAGGGTGGACACTCTTGGGGCTGAGAGGTTCAGTGTGGTTGGGTGAGCCAACGCAGACCCTTTCAAGTAGTACTGCATGGTACCCATCCCATGGGTCCCAAATCTCCAGGTTCAAGGGCATCTTCCTACATCGAAAACAGGCATGAGAAACCCAGAAGATGGTACACCGTGTGATCGGGAAAGGTTCCTAAAACGCACCTCATTTCTCATCTCCTTTGCTCGGGTTCGCCATTCCAGCCGATTTACTAGCCATCTCCCTCCTTGGAGAATCAGCACCTTTAACCTCCTGTTCCGTACAGGTTGCAACTTGTCCTGAGGTTGAACGGGAAGAGGGGGAACCAATGAGAGACTAGCTCTAGGTGTTGGGACAGGCACAGGTCACTCTATTTTCCCATCAGGAAGAAGAATTAAGCACAAGCTCAGCCTGCCCCCCAGAACCAGAAGAGGGCCTGAAGCAATCCTGCGCTTTTGCGGCCAGCTCCCAAAAAAGCGAGTTGAAAAATGGAGCTCAGGGGCACTGCAATTCACAAACCTGCAGAGTTTTAAATGATACCTCTCGTCCACAAATATATTAAGGGAAGGCAACGAAGAGGCTTTGAAAGCAAGGCAGAATTGCAGGAAACAGATTTCAGGAGGTAGATTCGAATCGCCTTGAAAGCACATGAAAAGCGGCAAAACGTGGACAATGATGCCCTTGGCCAAAAAGGGCGTATGCGTTTTTTCCTGAATATATTCAGGAAAAAACGCATACGCCCTTTTTGGCCAACCAAGCAACCTGGAAAGGCCAATCAGCGCTCCAAAGAAGTTTCGCTTCCCAGCGGGCAAAAGGGCCATGCGGAAAAAAGTGTCCAAACCAGAACTGCAGGACCGGCCATGGAGAAATGGGAGCCTTGCTACGCTGATGGGTGGGATGTAAATTGCCAACAGCCACTCTGGAGAAGTATACGGTGTGTCCTGAAACATCTAAAAAACACAGCTTGGAGAGCATAGGGCACTTCCACTCATGGGCGTATAAATTGGGAAAACTAAAAATCAGCAAGACACAGGCACCCCAAAGTTTAGGGCTGCTCTGTTGACAAGAACCCCCACTTCATTACACCTGAAATATCCTAGGAAAGAGAAAAATGGATAAAGAAGTTGTGGTCCTCCTGTACAATGGAATATCACTCAGCCATGAAATCAACGTCATAAGGCTAGTAGCAGCACGATGAGTGGATTTAGGTACGACGATTCTAAGTGAAATAAGTCACACAGAAAAAGACACTTATCATAAGATATCACTTCGAGAGGGAATGTAAAAACCGCTACACTTGAACTGAATTACAAAACAGAACAGAGTCACACGTTTAGGAAACACACTATGGCTGCTGAACGGGAAAGGTGAGGTGGGGTGATGCATAAAACAAGGGTTTCAAATTAGCTCCGATACCGTTCCATAAACCCAATATGTAAGAGACAAGACCTATTCCTTGCTCAGTGAACTGGACTCAACACCCCCTATTCACCGCACAAGAATATATCTGACTAGTAAGAATCTTCAAACCTATGTATTGATATCTCTCTGTAAGTGAGTCAAGGGGGTGTAAAGCGGCATAAACACAGCCGTGAAAAGCAGCTAAACCCCATTATAAAAATAAATTACTTTTCAAAACCCGTGAAACAAAGACAGTGAAAGAGAGAGAAATTCTTACAAAATTCGTTCAGGGGCTGTGATGCAACCTGGATTGACCATATCTAGACCCACAGCTGATTGAGACATAAGGGTGGACACTCTTGGGGCTGAGAGGTTCAGTGAGGTTGGGTGAGCCAACGCAGACCCTTTCAAGTAGTACTGCATGGTACCCATCCCATGGGTCCCAAATCTCCAGGTTCAAGGCATCTTCCTACATCGAAAACAGGCATGAGAAACCCAGAAGATGGTACACCGTGTGATCGGGAAAGGTTCCTAAAACGCACCTCATTTCTCATCTCCTTTGCTCGGGTTCGCCATTCCAGCCGATTTACTAGCCATCTCCCTCCTTGGAGAATCAGCACCTTTAACCTCCTGTTCCGTACAGGTTGCAATTTGTCCTGAGGTTGAACGGGAAGAGGGGGAACCAATGAGAGACTAGCTCTAGGTGTTGGGACAGGCACAGGTCACTCTATTTTCCCATCAGGAAGAAGAATTAAGCACAAGCTCAGCCTGCCCCCCAGAACCAGAAGAGGGCCTGAAGCAATCCTGCGCTTTTGCGGCCAGCTCCCAAAAAAGCGAGTTGAAAAATGGAGCTCAGGGGCACTGCAATTCACAAACCTGCAGAGTTTTAAATGATACCTCTCGTCCACAAATATATTAAGGGAAGGCAACGAAGAGGCTTTGAAAGCAAGGCAGAATTGCAGGAAACAGATTTCAGGAGGTAGATTCGAATCGCCTTGAAAGCACATGAAAAGCGGCAAAACGTGGACAATGATGCCCTTGGCCAAAAAGGGCGTATGCCTTTTTTCCTGAATATATTCAGGAAAAAACGCATACGCCCTTTTTGGCCAACCAAGCAACCTGGAAAGGCCAATCAGCGCTCCAAAGAAGTCTCGCTTCCCAGCGGGCAAAAGGGCCATGCGGAAAAAAGTGTCCAAACCAGAAATGCAGGACCGGCCATGGAGAAATGGGAGCCTTGCTACGCTGATGGGTGGGATGTAAATTGCCAACAGCCACTCTGGAGAAGTGTACGGTGTGTTCTGAAACATCTAAAAAACACAGCTTGGAGAGCATAGGGCACTTCCACTCATGGGCGTATAAATTGGGAAAACTAAAAATCAGCAAGACACAGGCACCCCAAAGTTTAGGGCTGCTCTGTCGACAAAAACCCCCACTTCATTACACCTGAAATATCCTAGGAAAGAGAAAAATGGGTAAAGCAGTTGTGGTCCTCCTGTACAATGGAATATCACTCAGCCATGAAATCAACGTCATAAGGCTAGTAGCAGCACGATGAGTGGATTTAGGTACGACGATTCTAAGTGAAATAAGTCACACAGAAAAAGACACTTATCATAAGATATCACTTCTAGAGGGAATGTAAAAACCGCTACACTTGAACTGAATTACAAAACAGAACAGAGTCACACGTTTAGGAAACACACTATGGCTGCTGAACGGGAAAGGTGAGGTGGGGTGATGCATAAAACAAGGGTTTCAAATTAGCTCCGATACCGTTCCATAAACCCAATATGTAAGAGACAAGACCTATTCCTTGCTCAGTGAACTGGACTCAACACCCCCTATTCTCCGCACAAGAATATATCTGACTAGTAAGAATCTTCAAACCTATGTATTGATATCTCTCTGTAAGTGAGTCAAGGGGGTGTAAAGCGGCATAAACACAGCCGTGAAAAGCAGCTAAACCCCATTATAAAAATAAATTACTTTTCAAAACCCGTGAAACAAAGACAGTGAAAGAGAGAGAAATTCTTACAAAATTCGTTCAGGGGCTGTGATGCAACCTGGATTGACCATATCTAGACCCACAGCTGATTGAGACATAAGGGTGGACACTCTTGGGGCTGAGAGGTTCAGTGTGGTTGGGTGAGCCAACGCAGACCCTTTCAAGTAGTACTGCATGGTACCCATCCCATGGGTCCCAAATCTCCAGGTTCAAGGGCATCTTCCTACATCGAAAACAGGCATGAGAAACCCAGAAGATGGTACACCGTGTGATCGGGAAAGGTTCCTAAAACGCACCTCATTTCTCATCTCCTTTGCTCGGGTTCGCCATTCCAGCCGATTTACTAGCCATCTCCCTCCTTGGAGAATCAGCACCTTTAACCTCCTGTTCCGTACAGGTTGCAACTTGTCCTGAGGTTGAACGGGAAGAGGGGGAACCAATGAGAGACTAGCTCTAGGTGTTGGGACAGGCACAGGTCACTCTATTTTCCCATCAGGAAGAAGAATTAAGCACAAGCTCAGCCTGCCCCCCAGAACCAGAAGAGGGCCTGAAGCAATCCTGCGCTTTTGCGGCCAGCTCCCAAAAAAGCGAGTTGAAAAATGGAGCTCAGGGGCACTGCAATTCACAAACCTGCAGAGTTTTAAATGATACCTCTCGTCCACAAATATATTAAGGGAAGGCAACGAAGAGGCTTTGAAAGCAAGGCAGAATTGCAGGAAACAGATTTCAGGAGGTAGATTCGAATCGCCTTGAAAGCACATGAAAAGCGGCAAAACGTGGACAATGATGCCCTTGGCCAAAAAGGGCGTATGCGTTTTTTCCTGAATATATTCAGGAAAAAACGTATACGCCCTTTTTGGCCAACCAAGCAACCTGGAAAGGCCAATCAGCGCTCCAAAGAAGTCTCGCTTCCCAGCGGGCAAAAGGGCCATGCGGAAAAAAGTGTCCAAACCAGAAATGCAGGACCGGCCATGGAGAAATGGGAGCCTTGCTACGCTGATGGGTGGGATGTAAATTGCCAACAGCCACTCTGGAGAAGTGTACGGTGTGTTCTGAAACATCTAAAAAACACAGCTTGGAGAGCATAGGGCACTTCCACTCATGGGCGTATAAATTGGGAAAACTAAAAATCAGCAAGACACAGGCACCCCAAAGTTTAGGGCTGCTCTGTTGACAAGAACCCCCACTTCATTACACCTTAAATATCCTAGGAAAGAGAAAAATGGGTAAAGCAGTTGTGGTCCTCATGTACAATGGAATATCACTCAGCCATGAAATCAACGTCATAAGGCTAGTAGCAGCACGATGAGTGGATTTAGGTACGACGATTCTAAGTGAAATAAGTCACACAGAAAAAGACACTTATCATAAGATATCACTTCTAGAGGGAATGTAAAAACCGCTACACTTGAACTGAATTACAAAACAGAACAGAGTCACACGTTTAGGAAACACACTATGGCTGCTGAACGGGAAAGGTGAGGTGGGGTGATGCATAAAACAAGGGTTTCAAATTAGCTCAGATACCGTTCCATAAACCCAATATGTAAGAGACAAGACCTATTCCTTGCTCAGTGAACTGGACTCAACACCCCCTATAAACCGCACAAGCATATATCTGACTAGTAAGAATCTTCAAACCTATGTATTGATATCTCTCTGTAAGTGAGTCAAGGGGGTGTAAAGGATCATAAACAGAGCCGTGAAAAGCAGCTAAACCCCATTATAAAAATAAATTACTTTTCAAAACCCGTGAAACAAAGACAGTGAAAGAGAGAGAAATTCTTACAAAATTCGTTCAGGGGCTGTGATGCAACCTGGATTGACCAAATCTAGACCCACAGCTGATTGAGACATAAGGGTGGACACTCTTGGGGCTGAGAGGTTCGGTGAGGTTGGGTGAGCCAACGCAGACCCTTTCAAGTAATACTGCATGGTACCCATCCCATGGGTCCCAAATCTCCAGGTTCAAGGGCATCTTCCTACGTCGAAAACAGGCATGAGAAACCCAGAAGATGGTACACCGTGTGATCGGGAAAGGTTTCTAAAACGCACCTCATTTCTCATCTCCTTTGCTCGGGTTCGCCATTCCAGCCGATTTACTAGCCATCTCCCTCCTTGGAGAATCAGCACCTTTAACCTCCTGTTCCGTACAGGTTGCAACTTGTCCTGAGGTTGAACGGGAAGAGGGGGAACCAATGAGAGACTAGCTCTAGGTGTTGGGACAGGCACAGGTCACTCTATTTTCCCATCAGGAAGAAGAATTAAGCACAAGCTCAGCCTGCCCCCCAGAACCAGAAGAGGGCCTGAAGCAATCCTGCGCTTTTGCGGCCAGCTCCCAAAAAAGCGAGTTGAAAAATGGAGCTCAGGGGCACTGCAATTCACAAACCTGCAGAGTTTTAAATGATACCTCTCGTCCACAAATATATTAAGGGAAGGCAACGAAGAGGCTTTGAAAGCAAGGCAGAATTGCAGGAAACAGATTTCAGGAGGTAGATTCGAATCGCCTTGAAAGCACATGAAAAGCGGCAAAACGTGGACAATGATGCCCTTGGCCAAAAAGGGCGTATGCGTTTTTTCCTGAATATATTCAGGAAAAAACGCATACGCCCTTTTTGGCCAACCAAGCAACCTGGAAAGGCCAATCAGCGCTCCAAAGAAGTCTCGCTTCCCAGCGGGCAAAAGGGCCATGCGGAAAAAAGTGTCCAAACCAGAAATGCAGGACCGGCCATGGAGAAATGGGAGCCTTGCTACGCTGATGGGTGGGATGTAAATTGCCAACAGCCACTCTGGAGAAGTGTACGGTGTGTCCTGAAACATCTAAAAAACACAGCTTGGAGAGCATAGGGCACTTCCACTCATGGGCGTATAAATTGGGAAAACTAAAAATCAGCAAGACACAGGCACCCCAAAGTTTAGGGCTGCTCTGTTGACAAGAACCCCCACTTCATTACACCTGAAATATCCTAGGAAAGAGAAAAATGGATAAAGAAGTTGTGGTCCTCCTGTACAATGGAATATCACTCAGCCATGAAATCAACGTCATAAGGCTAGTAGCAGCACGATGAGTGGATTTAGGTACGACGATTCTAAGTGAAATAAGTCACACAGAAAAACACACTTATCATAAGATATCACTTCGAGAGGGAATGTAAAAACCGCTACACTTGAACTGAATTACAAAACAGAACAGAGTCACACGTTTAGGAAACACACTATGGCTGCTGAACGGGAAACGTGAGGTGGGGTGATGCATAAAACAAGGGTTTCAAATTAGCTCCGATACCGTTCCATAAACCCAATATGTAAGAGACAAGACCTATTCCTTTTTCAGTGAACTGGACTCAACACCCCCTATTCACCGCACAAGAATATATCTGACTAGTAAGAATCTTCAAACCTATGTATTGATATCTCTCTGTAAGTGAGTCAAGGGGGTGTAAAGCGGCATAAACACAGCCGTGAAAAGCAGCTAAACCCCATTATAAAAATAAATTACTTTTCAAAACCCGTGAAACAAAGACAGTGAAAGAGAGAGAAATTCTTACAAAATTCGTTCAGGGGCTGTGATGCAACCTGGATTGACCATATCTAGACCCACAGCTGATTGAGACATAAGGGTGGACACTCTTGGGGCTGAGAGGTTCAGTGAGGTTGGGTGAGCCAACGCAGACCCTTTCAAGTAGTACTGCATGGTACCCATCCCATGGGTCCCAAATCTCCAGGTTCAAGGGCATCTTCCTACATCGAAAACAGGCATGAGAAACCCAGAAGATGGTACACCGTGTGATCGGGAAAGGTTCCTAAAACGCACCTCATTTCTCATCTCCTTTGCTCGGGTTCGCCATTCCAGCCGATTTACTAGCCATCTCCCTCCTTGGAGAATCAGCACCTTTAACCTCCTGTTCCGTACAGGTTGCAATTTGTCCTGAGGTTGAACGGGAAGAGGGGGAACCAATGAGAGACTAGCTCTAGGTGTTGGGACAGGCACAGGTCACTCTATTTTCCCATCAGGAAGAAGAATTAAGCACAAGCTCAGCCTGCCCCCCAGAACCAGAAGAGGGCCTGAAGCAATCCTGCGCTTTTGCGGCCAGCTCCCAAAAAAGCGAGTTGAAAAATGGAGCTCAGGGGCACTGCAATTCACAAACCTGCAGAGTTTTAAATGATACCTCTCGTCCACAAATATATTAAGGGAAGGCAACGAAGAGGCTTTGAAAGCAAGGCAGAATTGCAGGAAACAGATTTCAGGAGGTAGATTCGAATCGCCTTGAAAGCACATGAAAAGCGGCAAAACGTGGACAATGATGCCCTTGGCCAAAAAGGGCGTATGCCTTTTTTCCTGAATATATTCAGGAAAAAACGCATACGCCCTTTTTGGCCAACCAAGCAACCTGGAAAGGCCAATCAGCGCTCCAAAGAAGTCTCGCTTCCCAGCGGGCAAAAGGGCCATGCGGAAAAAAGTGTCCAAACCAGAAATGCAGGACCGGCCATGGAGAAATGGGAGCCTTGCTACGCTGATGGGTGGGATGTAAATTGCCAACAGCCACTCTGGAGAAGTGTACGGTGTGTCCTGAAACATCTAAAAAACACAGCTTGGAGAGCATAGGGCACTTCCACTCATGGGCGTATAAATTGGGAAAAACTAAAAATCAGCAAGACACAGGCACCCCAAAGTTTAGGGCTGCTCTGTTGACAAAAACCCCCACTTCATTACACCTGAAATATCCTAGGAAAGAGAAAAATGGGTAAAGCAGTTGTGGTCCTCCTGTACAATGGAATATCACTCAGCCATGAAATCAACGTCATAAGGCTAGTAGCAGCACGATGAGTGGATTTAGGTACGACGATTCTAAGTGAAATAAGTCACACAGAAAAAGA
>NW_026646110.1:0-49297 GCF_949987535.1 Balaenoptera acutorostrata | reverse complement strand
CTTGAATTGTTCACTCCAGCAAACTGCCTACCCACTACCTTGTGGGTAGGGTAGGAGGAATCTCCTCCTTTATAGAAACTTGAGGCAAGGATGGTGATTGTTTTCCTTTAACCATTTATCCTTTCTGTAAGTATTTATTGAGTACCACCAGGCACCAGTGGTAAACAGGGCAAATTCAAACCTTGTTTGACTTGGCTACAGTTATTGTTGTGAGTACTTAACTGTCCATCATTTCTGATTCAGGAGTCTCATGTCTTCTATCAACATCCATGAAACTGGTGGGCTAACTAAAAAGCTTGCAAGCAAGATGAAATATCAGCCCCTTCACAGTTTCTGACATTATAGTACAAATATCTTCTTCCATATTGTGGCTTGCCCTTTTACTCTTTTTGGTGGTTTTTGTTTGTTTGTGTTTGTTTTTCACAAAGATAGGTTATTACTTTTTATGTAAGTTATAATACCTATATTTTTCTTTTTGATTAATGCTGTCTTTGTGTCCTATTTAAGAAGTCTGTCCTTTTTCTAGTACTCTGACTGTGACCTCTGTCATAACTCAAATGTCCTCATTAGCATGGGTCTGACTTCATTCTACTTAATTGCTTTATTGATCCTTGAGCCAGTGCTACATTAACTTAAATACCATAGTATTGGGCTGGGCAAAGAGTTCGTTTGGTTTTTTCCATAAGAAGGCTCTAGTAGTGCTTAGTTGTCTTTAAGTTCATTTGAAACAATTTTGTTAGATTGTATTGTGACAGCTGTCATATCAGTGTGCATTTAAAAATTACTTATAAAAATTGGTGAATTTTTTGTGTAGCCATTTTAATGTTGAAGAAGAAAAAAAGCAACATTTTCAGCATATTATGCTTTATTATTTCAAGAATAATAAAGGTAATAACGCAACTGAAGTGCAAAAAAAAAGATTTGTGCAGTGTATGGAGAGGGTGCTGTGACTGGTCGAATATGTCAAAAGTGGTTTGTGAAGCTTCGTGCTGGAGATTTCTCATTGGATGATGCTCCATGATCTGGTAGACCAGTTGAAGTAGATAGCGATCAAATCGAGACATTAATTGAGAACAATCAACGTTATACCATGTGGGAGACAGCCAACATACTCAAAATATCCAAATCAAGCGTTGAAAATCATTTATACCAGCTTGGTTATGTTAATCGCTTTGAGGTTTGGGTTCCATGTAAGTTAAGAGGAAAGAACCTTGACCGTATTTCCTCATGTGATTCTCTACTACTGAAACGTAACGAAAACATTCTGTTTTTAAAACAAATTGTGACGGGTGATGAAAAGTGGATACTGTACAATAATGTGGAACGGAAGAGATCGTGGGGCAAGCGCAATGAACCACCACCAACCACACCAAAGGCCGGTCTTCATCCAAAGAAGGTGATGTTGTGTATATGGTGGGATTGGAAGGGAGTCCTCTATTATGAGCTCCTTCTGGAAAACCAGATGATTAATTCCAACAAGTGCTGCTCCCAATTAGGCCAACTGAAAGCAGCGCTTGATGAAAAGCATCTGGAATTAGTCAACAGAAAATGCATAATCTTCCATCAGGATATCGCAAGACTGCATGTTTCTTTGATGACCAGGCAAAAACTGTTACAGCTTGACTGGGAAGTTCTGACTCGTCTGCCGTATTCACCAGACACTGCACCTTCGGATCTCCATTTATTTAGGTCTTTACAAAATTCTCTTAATGGAAAAAAGTTCAATTCCCTGGAAGACTGTAAAAGGCACCTGGAACAGTTCTTTGCCCAAAAAGGTAAAAAGTTTGGGAAGATGGAATTATGAAGTTGCCTGAAAAATGGCAGAAGGTAGTGGAACAAAACGGTGAATACGTTGTTCAATAAAGTTCTTGGTGAAAATGAAAGATATGTCTTTTATTTTTACTTGAAAACCGAAGGAACTTTTTGGCCAACTCAATATTAGCATCATAATAAATAGGTACAAATCTCCCCTTGTTTTTTTTGTTTCATTTTGTTTTGTTAACAGTATCTTGCCTATTTTTGACCCCTTTGCATTTATATATATATTTTATTTATTTATTTACATATATCCATTTTTTTTAAGATTCTTTTCCCATATAGGCCATTACAGAGTATTGAGTAGACTTCCCTGTGCTATACAGCAGGTTCTTGTTAGTTATCTATTTTATATATAGTAATGTGTATATGTCAATCCCAATCTCCCAATTTATCCCTCCCCACCTTATCCCCTGGTAACCATAAATTTGTTTTCTACATCCATGGCTCTATTTCTGTTTTGTAAATAAGTTCATTTGTACCCGGCTTTTTTTTTTAGATTGCACATATAAGCGATATCATATATTTGTCTTTCTGTGTCTGACTTACTTCGTTCAGTATGACAACCTCTAGGTCCATACATGTTGCTGAAAATGGCATTATTTCATTCTTTTTTATGACTGAGTAATATTCCATTGTATATATGTATGACATCTTCTTTATCCATTCCTCTGATGATGGATATTTACATTGCTTCCATGTACTGGCTATTGTAAATGGTGCTGCAATGAACATTGGGGTGCATGTATCTTTTCGAATTATGGTTTTCTCTGGGTATATGCCCAGGAGTGGGATTGCTGGGTCATATGGTAGTTCTATTTTTAGTTTTTTAAGGAACCTCCATACTGTTCTCCATAGTGTCTGTGCCAATTTACATTCCCACCAACAGTGTAGGAGGGTTCCCTTTTCTCCACACCCTCTCCAGCATTTATTGTTTGTAGATTTTTTGATGATATGGCCATTCTGACTGGTGTGAGGTGATGCCTCATTGTAGTTTTGATTTGCATTTCTCTAATAATTAGTGATGTTGAGCATCTTTTCATGTGCTTTTGGCCATCTGTATGTCTTCTTTGGAGAAATGTCTATTTAGATCTTCTGCCCATTTTTTGATTGGGTTATTTGTTTTTTTGACATTGAGGTGCATGAGCTGTTTGTATATTTTGGAGATTAATCCCGTTTTGGTTGCTTCATTTGCAGATATTTTCTCCCATTCTGAGGGTTGTCTTTTTGTTTTATGATTTCATTTGCCTTGCAGAATCTTTTAAGTTTAATTAGATCCTATTTGTTTACTTTTGTTTTTATTTTCATTACTTTAGGAGGTGGATCAAAAAAGATCTTGCTGTGATTTATGTCAAAGAGTGTTCTGCCTATGTTTTCCTCTAAGAGTTTTATAGTGTCTGGCCTTACATTTAGGTCTTTAATCCATTTTGAGTTTATTTTTGTGTATTGTGTTAGGGAGTGTTCTCATTTCATTCTTTTACATGTAGCTGTCCAGTTTTCCCAGCACCACTTATTGAAGAGACTGTCTTTTCTCCATTGTATGTTCTTGCCTTCTTTGTCATAGATTAGGTGACCATAGGTGCGTGGGTTTATCTCTGGGCTTTCTATCCTGTTCCATTGATCTATATTTCTGTTTTTGTGCCAGTACCATACTGTTTTGATTACTGTAGCTTTGTAGTATAGTCTGAGAAGTCAGGGAGCCTGATTCCTCCAGCTCCATTCTTCTTTCTCAAGATTGCTTTGGCTATTCGGGGTCTTTTGTGTTTCTATACAGATTCCATATATATTTTAGAATCAGCTTGTCAGGTTTCCTGAAAAACTTGTTGAAATTTTGATTGGAATTACATTAAGCCTATCAATTTGGAGAGTTTAGACATTTTCCATGATTTCATGATATTGGTAAATTTATTAAGTCTAAAAATTTGTCTATAGATTCTTTTGGATTTTCAACAAAACTTTCATAATTATGTAATATATTGAAATAGATATATGTAATTTTTCTAGAATCTGTATGATAATATTTTGCTTAGGATTTTTCCATTTTTGTTCATAAGTAAGACTGGCCTATCATTTTTCATTCTTGAAATATTATTAGAGTTTTGAATCAGGGTTATACTAGCCTCATAAAATGAATTGAGGAGTGGGCTCTCCTTTATATACTCTGGAATAGTTTATGTAACATTGCAGTTATTTTTTTTTCCTTATATGTTTGACAGAACTGCAGTTGAAGCCATGTAGTCCTGGAGTTTTCTTTGTGGGATGAATTTTGACCATTGATATGGTTTCTTTAATGGTTACAAGACTCTTAAGTTTTCTCTTTCTTCTTGAATTAGTTCCATGAGTTTGGAGGGATTTAGTTTGTTTATTTGTGTTTTTAGTAATTTTCCCCTTTCATCAATGTCTACAAACTTGTTGCCATAGAGTTGTGCAAAGTATCTCCTTATTATCTTTTTAATATTTGTAGGATTTATAATATCTTCTTTTTATTTTTGTTAATCAGTCTTTCCTGAGGTTTGTCAAATTTTTATCAAGATACGGTATTCAAAACATTGTTCATCTTTTTTATTGTAAGTTTGTTTTCTATTTCTAAACATATGGGGATTTTCTGGTTATCTTTCTTTATTATGTTCTTATTTTTATTATGATCAGGAAACATATGCTATATCAACCCTCTGAAATTTATTTTGACTTGCTTTATAGCCACATATTAGGTCAGTGTTTGTAAATATTTTATGTTGCTTTGAGAAGAATGTGAATTTTATATTTCTTTATTAGTACAGTGTTCTGTAAATGTTCATTCAGGTCATTTGTTATTCAAATCCTCTATGGTATTACTTAAAAAAACCTGGTTCTTCAGTTAATTATTGAATGAGGTGTATATGATTTGGATTTGTACTTATCTCCGTGTAGTTCTGTCGAGTTTCATTTTATATATTTGAAGGCCATGTGGCTATGTTATTAGTAGAATACAAATTTTGTTTTGTTCGTGGTTTTCCTACTAACTTTAGAACTCTTAGGGGCCACCCTGTTTTCGCTATTAAAAAATGGGGCTCTATTCGCCCTACTTAGTCTTGAGCTAGACAGTACTGCTTCTATTTGTTTTAATTGTCTGTGCTTTTGAATAATGTTTAAGTTGAATAGCTTATTCTTTAACTTAACATAACTGTTAAGTATATAGTGGGGAGCTGCTTAAGTATTTTTAATAAGGGAGTGACATGATTACATTTATATTAGAAAGATTTGTTAATTCCATATAGAGGATAGATACAAGGGTGCAAACAGAGAAAGGAAAGCTAATTAGGAAGTTGTTGAAATTTTCAAGGTGAGTAATGATTATCAGTGGGTAAATGTTAGGACACAAAGGTGTTCAAAATAAAGTGATGCTTAAGCATTTCATTAACTTATCACAGTTGATTCAGTTTGTAAAATATCATTGTTAACAAGAATTTAAATTATTTTTTCTTGGTAACTTGAAAAGCCTCTAATGGATATCAAACAAAATAAAACTGAGCAGATAAGTTTAATAGTAAGTCTATAATAATTATATATAATATAAGTATATATAAGTATTTGAAAAATAAAAGTATTTGAAAAATAAAAGTATTTGAAAATGGGAGCACATAAATTTTTCTATTTTAAAAATGTTGAACTTTTTTTTCAAGATTTCTAAATGGTGACTGGCAAGTATGGCAGAGGATGACCTGGCTATTTTTGACTCAGGAGGAAGTGCTTCTTTGTCATTTGAGTATTCCTAATTGTCACTTGGTGATCTATGTTATTTTCGCCTCCCCTGAATCTTCTGAATCTTCTTTCTGCTGGGAACAATAATTTTTATGATCCAAAGGATTTGACCTAAGGCTGAAAAAGCAAGATTAAACCAGCCTATTCATCAGGCGTCCCTGTGACTCTTTTTTCTCCCATCAGAAGGGTTTTCCTGTCACTTGGCCTCATTCTGACAGTTGCTACAGGTATCTGAACTTGCCATGCTATTGACCTAAATGGAGTCACTAAAATGCCTTTAGTAAACTTTATGGGCTTTTAATTCTTTTATAACCTGGCCACTGCAGGAGTCAAATGATTTCATTCTTTAGTAGGAGATAACTGTTGTTTTCCTGCAAAGAATCATTTAGAGGACAGTGGTTTTCAAACTCTAGTCTGTAAATATATAGGGGTTCTGTAGCATTGTTTCTGGAGCCATCCTGAGGGAAGAGGGAGCCATGACCAGGAGAGCCTCTTAGTTCACCACAGCAAATCCAAGTAGAGCCATGATACTTCCATCTGGTTAAACCTATAGGATTTTATTTGAAGAAGTTTCTTGTTACTAAAGAAAAATTGTTGAAATAAAAGTCTGAAAAACTCTTTTAAACCAGTGATAAACAATCTCTATTCATTCATAAACATATCCGGCACGGGCCAAAATCAAGTCAATTCTGGTGGTTTTGTTGAAAACTTTTTAATTCTTTTTCTTTGTATGAGTGAAGAGACTATATCTGATAGTAGATCAAAGACCCTATCTTAAAGTTTGGCAGGCCTAAAGTTGTCTGTTGTCACTCTTCTCTAATTTAAGCAACACAAAACTGGATTCCTCATGTTCAGTCTTAGCAGAGAGCTTTTAATTCCTAACCCACCCTCCCATAGCATCTAAATGAGGTAATTTACTTTTGGGAAGATGTGCTAAACTTGTACATCTTGTACAAGTAGAAACGGATCATAAATATGTTAAAACTTGTCATTTATAATCTATTTCAGGAGTGTCTCGTGTCATTACTCTGCTCTACCAGTATTACATAAAAAATATCTCTTCTTCAAGATGAAAACTTGCTGCCAGTAGGGAGAAGATAATTATCAGCATAGTTTTGTTTCTTAGGCTGACAAAGGAATAGCTACTGGATATAGTGTCTCTGAAAATAGCAAGCTTGGTCATGTTTCTTTATCTTGAATTTACAGAACTTCTTTGATAATAAAGTTTGATATCTAGAAATTTGATTACTTACTGTGAACATAGTGAAGATTACCCTCAAGGGTTGTAAAATAATACTTTTAAAACTGATGATAGCACTGGGTAACTATCCACCTAGAAATATATGTGTTTCAGATGCTTAAAGTACCTGAAACTTAATTTTGCATCTGCATTTATTTGATAAATTGTACATGCACTTCAACTTTTCACCTTAATGTTTTCTTTGGCTGTAGAACATAATAGTGGTAGGAATTTTTTAATTTGATTTCTTGCCCAGGCTGCTGTTTGCCAGCAGAAGTAGTAAACTGATACAAACAAGAGTGACATGATGAGAAACAGGCAGTGGGAAAATGAAAGAAATGGGAATTGCTGAAAAGGAACAAAAATAGAAAATTGGAAAGGAATGCTAGAAGCCAACAATGAAACATGGGAAAAAATACATGAAATGGTAAGAAAAAGTAAATGAAACGGAACTCCCCAAAATGGTTAAAGGAAGAAAAGATATGAAATGTTGTGGAATTAAACTTTTAGGATTGGGGGCAGACAAAAAGGGAACAACCTAGAGATAAAATCTTTATGGAGCTCATAACAGTTGGTTAAAGTTATAGTTTTACCATTTGTTAAATTTTGTAGTAATCAAAATATTTCTGTTGGTACATCAAATTAGGCTAATATATTTTTTAAAGAGTAGATTTATTTTCTTCCTTTTAAATCAGACTGCCTGTCCTCCCCCCCACACCCGCACCACCTCCTTTGTTAATTTCCCTTATGTTACTAGAAAGGCAGTGTCAGGGATAATATTTGTTTTTAAATATGTCTTAACTGCATTTTTGGTACCACATATCTCAATTTTAAAATAGTGACCATGGTTTCTAGAGAGTCAAGTTCACTTACTAAAAGTTACCAAACTTTTCCACTCAATGAGAAATGAGAGCACAATTGCTAAGCAGTAACCTTCATTAACAGATTACTTTCTGTAGGAGTTTATTGTTGGAAAGAGGAAAAATTTTTTTTCTCATTTTTAAAAATTACTTGTTGGCAAAAGCTTTATTATTATTATTTTTCCTAAATGAAGCCTCTGGCCTCTATTATTTCTATCTGTTCTATATTGTAAGAGTTGTAGGTTGCTTGAGCTGTTCCCTACTCAGAAATTTTTGAGTGTTAGTTGCAATTCAGTATATTCCTTTGTTTTGTACTGAAAAGTTCTCTTGTTGACCCACCTCTTGATTAAGGTAACATTCATTCATTCACTAATTTAAAAAAAATATATTTTGAGAAGATACTTTCCAGTTGCACTATATATAAAAAATACAAAATGAATATAGCATAGACCCTGTTTTCAAGGAGCTGGAAATTTACTGCTTGGGAAAAACAGAAGAGGGAGGAATTCCATGGGGAATCAGTGAAGGTTTCAGAGACTAAGTAAGCTTTGAATTGGGTCTGGAAAGATGAATAAGAAAGTTTCCTTTCTCCTGGTCAAAAGGAAAGTGAAAAATAATTTATGTAAGCATTAGAACTTGCTAAGCATCTAGAGAGATGGGACAGAGAATCACCGGGGATCCAGGCCCTGTCTATCTTCTACGTTATGGTCCAGAGTGACAATTCCAACTCTTACTGTTTAATCTGCATTGCAAGTAGTAGGAAAGAGCAAAAGAGCACACCTCACATTACTTCCACTCACATCTTATGGGTCAGACTTAGACATATGACTACCTTTAGTGAAAGGCAGTTTAGGAAATTAGCCTTATCTGTACCCAGTTAAAAATTCCATTACTATAGAAGGAAGTGAGAACAGATATTGAACAATTAGAAGTATCTGTCACAAGCTGGAAATCCCTTGATCAGATAACACTGGAGTATGCAAAGAAAATTAATAAGAAAATCCTTTAGCAAGAGAACCAATTTGAAAGATTTCACAGTAATCAAGAAGTAGATGACAAAGGCCTTAACTGAGTGAATAGGAGGGAAATACAGATATGTGGTCAGATTTGCAAGATATTTTCAATGGAGAATTAATAGGATTTGGTGGTTGATTGGCTCTGGAGTGGGAAGTAAAGGAAGGTGTCAAGGAAAACTGTAGAACTCTACTGCTCGGATTTGAATCCTGGTTTGGACACTTACTGAGTGGCCTCATACAAGTTGCTTAACCCTCTTGCCTTAGTTACCTCATCTGCAAAGTGAGAATAATAACTTAATTGAAAGATTGAATGAGATAACATATGTAAAACATCTAACTTTAGGAAAAAAGATAAACCAAGGATAAAATTATAGGGAAGACTGATATTTAAGGGATAGGAAGAAGAGGAAAGGTAGATAAGGAGGCTAAGAGAAACCTCAGAGAAGTAGGAGATGAACAAAGAAAGAGTAGTGTCCAGGAGGACCAAGTGAGAGAAGGTTTCTCGAAGTTGAGGATGAATGACAGAATTAAATAGTATGGTGAGATGAATGCAAAAATAAACCTCTTAACTTAGGCTAGCTTTGTACTCATTTTATCAGTAAGCTTCCGAGGAAAACAGATATTTTAATATATCATTTAGAGTTGTGGAAACAAAATTTGGTTAAAGGAATTTACCAGATTGTTTGGAATTTGGAATAACTACAAATTATTCCAAATTATTTGAAATTTTAATGAAGGAGTAACTGCCTTTGAGTTTCTAACCATTGAGTCTAATTTGTTAAAATTCTTTAAAACTATGATTTTGATGTCAATCTGAGATGAAGAGTTTCAAATTATGTCTCAGCATGAGGTATTTGCTTTCATTTACCTCATCATAAATTCAGTGCAATAGCACTTAAATAGGTAAAGGTTGCATGCTCTATAAAATGAGCAGGTAGCCAAGATTCTCAGGTCATAGCTTCAGACCTACTAATTCGTAGTTCCTTTTTATTAAAAGTGCCTAAAGGTCTACAGTTATTCTTTACCTTCAATGAGTATTTGGGACAGTTGGGATGATAAAATGTATGCATGTAGCATCCTCTTTCTTACTGCCCCAGATTCCATACTTATTTTAGCAATCATAATAATTTGCTTCAGTGTATACAGCAGTGGTAAAGCTTGCAGTCCTTTTCCTGGTATTAGATGAAGGTGCATTAATTAGCTGTGTAACTTCAGGCAAGTCACTGAGTCTTTGTGACCCTCCATTTGATAAATTGGGTCAGACTATTTACCTTGTATACCTCATAAGGTTTTATTAAGACTCCATCTGTGAAGTGCTCTTTAAGTTAAGCACAAATAAACATAAGGTAACGTTATTAATTAGGCTGATGACTTGTTCCTCACTTGGTTAACATAGGAATCAGCATCTCATTTGATTTTTGGACCAAATCCACATTCCCATTAATTCAGGAATATTCTATCCTAAAGAAAGAGTAACAATTTCCTCATGGAGGAATATGTGTGCGCAATGTCGTCTGGAAGCATTTCACCTTTTTCAGTTTTGGATTTAGTTTTTGTCATTCGGGCAGTAAGATACAAAGACCACAAGTAGTTTTCATATATTTTTCACATTATTAGTTAGATAACTTTTTTATGTAAGTTGCAAGTAACCTTATAAAGTAGCCTTTTAGAGAATTTCTGAAACATCACTTGAATATTAAATGGCTACAAGGGACCAATTGCAGGATTGATGCTCCTATGCTCATTTTAAGTTTTAAAAATTACTATATTCTTACTTGGTTTAAAAAAAATGTTTAATGCTAGCGTTTCTAAGATGAAAGGTACAAGCTTGCTAATATTGTGTCAGTGAAGGGATTTTTAAGTCTATTTCAGTTGATTACTTCCCCATATTTACATCTGAAAGGATGGTAGATGTTGCCTTGATGCTTTAATGGTGACACAGAAGGGACATGAAGAAAGATGAGGAATAAGTATATTAATCACAGTAGTGTTTACCTGTAATCTGAATTTTGCAAGAATACAGACATCTGTGATTGTTTCTACTTCTGCACCAGAAGTTGTGGGAGAGGCTGTGCCTGTAACTTCAAACATGTCACCGGAACACATAAAAAGACGATGCTTGTCCCTTAATGGTTAAGTCGTAAGGAATTCATGTAAGGGGAGAAAATCACTTTTCTTGCTTTGGTCAAAAGATGGCAGTATTGCTGTGCTGATTGTTTTCTTCTGCAGTTTGGGCTCAGTTTTTTTTTTTAATGCAAAAAACACTTAAATTTAGTGATCTAATTAACAATGACCCTTCCAACAGAATGCCAAATTTCTAATCGAAGACCAGAAGAATAGACCAGAAAATGGAATTTATCTTTTAAAAATATATTAGGGTTGCTTTAGTAGCTATTTGTAAAAATAACATTCTCTAAGACTCAGATTTGCCGGAGGAAAAGAGGGCACCCTGCATCATGTTTTCAATTTTGGTTAAGTTTGAAATACCCTCCCTTTGGAACTTTGATGACTGTCAGGGTTCCAAGATGTTTTCGAGGGTTTTTTTTGTTTGTTTTTAGTTTTTAAAGGTCACTGAACTTCTGTTTTCATTAAGGCAATACTTTTTTTTCTTCAAGGTGTTAAAATCAGGTAATTGTTTTTCTTTTTTTTCCTTGGTCATTATACTTTATTTGTTGGTAGTTGGAAGACTGTGTGAACTAGTCTGGAAATGTAAAGGTGGTTTCCCTTTTTTTGCTGGGAAAGCAACATGTTCTCACCTTGTTTCTAAGCCAGTATTATAAATGGCTCTTGGGGCTTGATTCTCTGTTTTTCTCTAAGATCTTTCAAGGATAGAGAAATTCAATGAAAAGCACTGAAAAAAATGACAAAATGAACTTCTGGAAAAAAAAAAAGGCTTCATTATTGATTGTGTAAAGTGTTCTTTAAAAAATACAAACATACAAATCAAAACACTTTTGGGAGGGGGTAATGGGGAACAACCCTTAGTGTGTTGAAAGAACACAAAACAATCCAGCTGTTTTTCTTACTTTATATTAGAATAAGAAAATACTGATGGATTCTGCTCAGAATTCTGCTTTTTTTTTAAGGTGATATAGTATGTATTTGTTACATCACATCACCCACTTCCCTCAGTAGGATCTGGGACAGCATCCTGTAATCAAACTTTAATGTGTTTTCAGCAAAACGTTCGGGTAGTTTTACCATGTGGGCTCAGTCTTGACCGTAAATAGCCTTACATCAATTTAGGTCAAATGTTGAGGCCAGATGAATCTGGCACAAACTTAAGAAAAAAGCTGTAGTTTGCAGAGCTTTTTGGATTTCACAGTGGCGTGTAAGAGATAGTACATCTGAAGCGCCATTCAGGTCTACTCTGTGAACCGCCAAAAATCAATTAAGGTGTTCTATTTGTAAACTGGGAAAATTTAATTTAACGTTATATTCTGTTTAATGGTTTCTTTTTAGAATATGTTTTGTTTTGAGCTGCTTTATTAACTAGGTGGTTTAAGTGCAAAATGCATTTCAGCCTATTCCATAATACACTGAAAGACAAAGATTTGGAAAAATTTGTACAGCTAGTATCTGCCATAAAGCAACAGGGTATCTGATGTACATTCTGTGGCAAGAAGGCCATCATTCTTTTCCTGTTAGGGGTGCTGTGGTAAAAGCATTTCCCACTCTTATTTTATCCTATACTGTTAATCAAGATCAGCTTTATTTCCTGCAGTGCTATTGTGAGATAGAATCTTATTTCATACTTCAAGTAGGGTTAAGCCTGATCAGCTCTTAGGTGGGAGGCTTCTGAGGGGAATATATGTGTTTCGGGGAAATGTTAGGGGGATTGTATTATGTGGCAACTCTGCTTCCTTTAGAAGTACTTCCCCCAGCTCTTCCCCCAGCTCTGCATTATAGCTGGACATTGTGTGTTGAATAATATATAAAACCCAAAATAATGTCTACTAGTTCCCATTTCAGTTTAAAGTATTAGGTAGGCCTTCCACCTAATCTGATCAAAATAATACTTTTCTTCATCTACTGTGGTTAGTCATAACATCTTTTTCTGCCTTCTCCTGATAAGTATGATTAGAAATTGCTGCTGACCATCTCTCTGCCATCAGTTATAATTCAGTAATAAAGAATGCCCATCTTAATTCAACTTGTAATTTCATGCAATATAGTTAGTGTTATAGCACAAGTGAAAAATATCCCATTATTCAGGATTTTGTTAAGCTGTGAAACATGTAGTCCTTGAGAAGCCAAGGTACACAGCTCATTTGGAAAAGGTTAGCAGAGGATATACCATTATGCCAAAATGGATGTTACTTAGTTAGTTGTTTAGTTTTACCTCCTCTTATAAAAAGCTACATGGCACAGAAATATACACAAGCATAGAGCAACCTTTTGCCTTCTACCAGATCCCAGATCCAACACTTTTTGTTTCCCTTCTCTAATCCTGACTTATGTTTTTATATGGTCATTACCACAGCTTTGCCAGTTTATTAGTAGTATTCAAGTCTAACTTTTAAATGTTTTTCCCCCTCCAGAATTTAAAATTTCTTACTTGGCTTGTTAAGACCTACTAAACAGTATCTTTCTTCTGTTCTGGTTGTCATAATTCCTCTCCTGAAGCAACACAACCTTTCTCACACCCTACTGTCTACTGTCCTTAAAAAAAGGACAATTTTTAAAAAGGCTTTTAAAAATGCTTCTTTTCATAACTTGGATGAAACCTATCCTAATTAATTAATTAATATAATAATTACTTGGTTCTTATGGGCTATTTCAAAATATATGTAGCTGGTTATGGAAGCAAATGATTTATCCTAGACACTATGGAATAAAATAATTCTCAGTATAGAAAAGTCTTGGCTATATGAACTCTGGGAGTGAGGGTTTTTATTTCCGTATTACCTGTTTTCCTTGATCTTTGAATACAAAATTATGGTATTTTTGAAATCTATAACTACTACAAGCAAAAGGGCAAAAATGGTATTTAAACAGCAATCATTAGCAGCAAAACAGCAACAACCATTTGATAGGAATCTCTTAACATTTTGCCCTAGGATGTTGAGATTAACCCAATTTGTAAAAAAGCCTTTGTGTTGCCACACACAGTTTCCTTGTTAAGAAATTAATGTGGCCAGTTAAGTTATACCAACCTAATTTTAGAAAGATAAATTATGAGTGTTGGGATGAAAACAGAGCAGAAGAATCAGCCAACATTGGCAACATTATAGAAGTTAATTTAAATTTGCATCAAGCCAGGAACATACTGTTTGTAAATGATGAGGCTTCTATGTACTTTTGTACAACTGTAATGAGAAAGAATCATACTTACTTGATTAGGCATTGGTTTTGCTAACTGTGGAACTAGGATCAAAATAAATCCTTTTAATGGGAATTTAAAGATACCTTCATTCAAACTGTATATATCCCTTGCACAATAATCTGACTTTTTTTAAAGAAAATCTTATACTCATTGCTATAGTCAGTAGAAAATGATCCAAAATGAGTGTAGTTGTAACTTACACAATTTTAGCAAAATCTACCGATGCCTCAGTATGTCACTGTAAAAAAAAAATTGGAAAGCCATCACCAGGTGTGTGTTAGTTTCCTATTGCTGCTATTAACAGCAAATTACCATAAATTTAGTGGCTTAAAATAATACAGATTTATTATCTTACACTTCTGGAGGTCATAGGTTCAAAATCAAGGTGTTTGCAGAGCTGCAATTTCTTCTGGAGGCTCTAGGGGAGTGCTATAGACTGAAAATTCATATGTTGAAATCCTAATCCCGAAGATGATTGTGTTAGGCCTTTGGGAGGTGACTAGGTTATGAGGGTGGAGCACTCATGATGGGATTAGTGCCCTTATAACAGAGCCCTCAGAGTGCTCCCAAGCTCCTTCTGCCATGTGAGGACACAGTGGCCATCTATGAACGAGGAGGCAGGTATCCTCAGCAGATGCTGAACCTGCTGGTGCCTTAATCTTGGACTTCCCAGCTTCCTGAACTATGAGAAATAAATGTTTATTGTTTAAACCACCTAGTCTATGGCATTTTTGTTATAGCAACCCAAACAGACTAAGACAGGGAGAATGATTTCCTTACCTTTTCCAGCTCTAGACGCAGCCCACATTCCTTGGCTTGCGGCCTTTGGCTAGCATTCCTGTCACTCCAGCCTTAGCTTCAGTCATCACCTCTCTTACTCTGACTCTCCTGCTTCCCTTTTCTATTTATAAGGATCTTTGTAATTACATTGGGCCCACTCAGGTACTCCAGTGTAATCTTCCCATTTTAAGAATCTTAATTTCATCACATCTGCAAATAACCTTTTGCCATGTAATGTGACATGTTTAAAGGTTCTGGGGATTAGGATATGGACATCTTTGTGGGCCATCATTCTTCCTCCCATAGGCTGTTATCCCATTAACAGTTCCCATCTCTGGTGTCTAGATCTGAGTCTTTTTAAAAAGTTTCTGAGGAGAATATTTAGGAGACAGTGACAAGTAAGAAGACAGATTAAAAAACTTTTTTTAGAAATTAACAGCAGGGAGATTAACCAAGATGGCGGAGTAGAAGGACGTGCTCTCACTCCCTCTTGTGAGAACACCAGAATCACAACTGGCTGCTGGACAGTCATCGACAGGAAGACACTGGACTTAACCAAGGAGGATACCCCACGTCCAAGGACAGAGGAGAAGCCACAGTGAGACAGTAGGAGGGGCGCAGTCAGAGTAAAATCAAATCCCATAACTGCTGGGTGGGTGACTCACAGACTGGTGAACACTTATACCACAGAAGTCCACCCACTGGAGTGAAGGTTCCGAGCCCCACGTCAGGCTTCCCAACCTGGGGGTCCGGCAGCGGGAGGAGGAATTCATAGAGAATCAGACTTTGAAGCCTAGTGGGAATTGATTGCAGGACTTCGACAGGACTGGGGGAAACAGAGACCCCACTCTTGGAGGGCGCACACGGAATAGTGTGTGCATCAGGACCCGGGGAAAGGAGCAGTGACCCTGGGGGAGACTGAACCAGACCTACCTGCTAGTGTTGGAGGGTCTCCTGCAGAGGCGGGGGCTGGCTCTGTTTCACCGTGGGGACAAGGACACTGGCAGTGGAGGTTCTGGGAAGTACTCCTTGGCGTGAGCCCTCTCAGAGTCTGCCATTAGCCCCACCAAAGAGCCCAGGTAGGCTCCAGTGTTGGGTTGCCTCAGGCAAAACAACCAACAGGGAGGGAACCCAGCCCCACCCATCAACAGTCAAGTGGATTAAAGTTTTATGGAGCTCTGACCCCCACAGCAACAGTCAGCTCTATCCACCACCAGAGCCTCCCATCAGGCCTCTTAGATAGCCTCAACCACCAGAGGGCAGACAGCAGAAGCAAGAAAAACTACAATCCTGCAGCCTGTGGAACAAAAACCACATTTACAGAAAGATAGACAAGATGAAAAGGCAGAGGGCTATATACCAGATGAAGGAACAAGAAAACCCCCCAGAAAAACAACTAAATGAAGTGGAGATAGGCAACCTTCCAGAAAAAGAATTCAGAGTAATGATAGTGAAGATGATCCAGGACCTCGGAATAAGAATGGAGGCAAAGATTGAGAAGATGCAAGAAATGATTAACAAAGACCTAGATGAATTAAAGAACAAACAAACAGAGATGACCAATACAATAACTGAAATGAAAACTACACTAGAAGGAATCAGTAGCAGAATAACTGAGGCAGAAGGACGGATAAGTGACCTGGAAGACAGAATGGTGGAATTCACTGCTGCGGAACAGACTAAAGAAAAAGAAAAGAAATGAAGACAGCCTAAGAGACCTCTGGGACAACATTAAACGCAACAACATTCGCATTATAGGGGTCTCAGAAGGAGAAGAGAGAGACAAAGGACCAGAGAAAATATTTGAAGAGATTATAGTCAAAAACTTCCCTAACATGGGAAAGGAAATAGCCACCCAAGTCCAGGAAGTACAGAGAGTCCCATACAGGATAAACCCAAGGAGGAACACGCCGAGACACATAGTAATCAAAGTGGCAAAAATTAAAGACAAAGAAAAATTATTGAAAGCAGCAAGGGAAAAACGACAAATAACATACAAGGGAACTCCCATAAGGTTAACAGCTGATTTCTCAGCAGAAACTCTACAAGCCAGAAGGGAGTGGCATGATACACTTAAAGGGATGAAAGGGAAGAACCTACAACCAAGATTACTCTACCCGGCAAGGATCTCATTTAGATTTGATGGAGAAATCAAAACTTTACAGACAAGCAAAAGCTAAGAGAATTCAGCACCACCAAACCAGCTCTACAACAAATGCTAAAGGAACTTCTCTAAGTGGGAAACACAAGAGAAGAAAAGGACCTACAAAAGCAAACGCAAAACAATTAAGAAAATGGTCATAGGAACATACATATTGATAATTATCTTAAACGTGAATGGATTAAATGCTCCAACCAAAAGACACAGGCTTGCTGAATGGATACAAAAACAAGACCCATATATATGCTGTCTACAAGAGACCCACTTTAGACCTAGGGACACATACAGACTGAAAGTGAGGGGATGGAAAAAGATATTCCATGCAAATGGAAATCAAAAGAAAGCTGGAGTAGCTATACTCATATCAGATAAAATAGACTTTAAAATAAAGAATGTTACAAGAGACAAGGAAGGACACTACATAATGATCAAGGGATCAATCCAAGAAGAAGATATAACAATTATAAATATATATGCACCCAACATAGGAGCACCTCAATACATAAGGCAACTGCTAACAGCTATAAAAGAGGAAATTGACAGTAACACAGTAATAGTGGGGGACTTTAACACCTCACTTACACCAATGGACAGATCATCCAAAATGAAAATAAATAAGGAAACAGAAGCTTTAAATGACACAATAGACCAGATAGATTTAATTGATATTTGTAGGACATTCCATCCAAAAACAGTAGATTACACTTTCTTCTCAAGTGCGCACAGAACATTCTCCAGGATAGATCACATCTTGGGTTACAAATCAAGCCTCAGTAAATTTAAGAAAATTGAAATCATATCAAGCATCTTTTCTGACCACAACGCTATGAGATTAGAAATGAATTACAGGGAAAAAAACGTAAAAAAGACAAACACATGGAGGCTAAACAATACGTTACTAAATAACCAAGAGATCACTGAAGAAATCAAAGAGGAAATCAAAAAATACCTAGAGACAAATGACAATGAAAGCATGACGACCCAAAACCTATGGGATGCAGCAAAAGCAGTTCTAAGAGGGAAGTTTATAACTATACAAGCCTACCTAAAGAAACAAGAAAAATCTCAAGTAAACAATCTAACCTTACACCTAAAGAAACTAGAGAAAGAAGAACAAACAAGACCCAAAGTTAGCAGAAGGAAAGAAAGCATAAAGATCAGAGCAGAAATAAATGAAATAGAAACAAAGAAAACAATAGCAAAGATCAGTAAAACTAAAAGCTCGTTCTTTGAGAAGATAAACAAAATTGATAAGCCATTAGCCAGACTAATCAAGAAAAAGAGGGAGAGGACTCAAATCAATAAAATCAGAAATGAAAAAGGAGAAGTTACAACAGACACTGCAGAAGTACAAAGCATCCTAAGAGACTTCTACAAGCAACTCTATGCCAATAAAATGGACAACCTGGAAGAAATGGACAAATTCTCAGAAAGGTATAACTTGCCAAGACTGAACCAGGAAGTAACAGAAAATATGAACAGACCAATCACAAGTAATGGAATTGAAACTGTGATTAAAAATCTTCCAACAAACAAAAGTCCAGGACCAGATGGCTTCACAGGTGAATTCTATCAAACATTTAGAGAAGAGCTAACACCCATCCTTCTCAAACTCTTCCAAAAAATTGCAGAGGAAGGAAGACTCCCAAACTCATTCTACGAGGCCACCATCACCCTGATACCAAAACCAGACAAAGACACTACCAAAAAAGAAAATTACAGACAATATCACTGATGAATATAGATGCAAAAATCCTCAACAAAATACTAGCAAACAGAATCCAACAACACATTAACAGGATCATACACCACAATCAAGTGGGATTTATCTCAGGGATGCAAGGATTCTTCAATATACGCAAATCAATCAATGTGACACACCATATTAACAAATTGAAGAATAAAAACCATATGATCATCTCAATTGATGCAGAAAAAGCTTTTGACAAAATTCAACACCCATTTATGATAAAAACTGTCCAGAAAGTGGGCATAGAGAGAGCCTACCTCAACATAATAAAGGCCATATATGACAAACCCACAGCAAACATCATTCTCAACTGTGAAAAACTGAAAGCATTTCCTCTAAGATCAGGAACGAGACAAGGATGTCCGCTCTCACCACTATTATTCAACATAGTTCTGGAAGTCCTAGCCATGGCAATCAGAGAAGAAAAAGAAATAAAAGGAATACAAATTGGAAAAGAAGAAGTAAAACTGTCATTGTTTGCAGATGACATGATACTATACATAGAGAATCCTAAAACTGCCACCAGAAAACTGCTAGAGGTAATTAATGAATTTGGTGAAGTTGCAGGATACAAAATTAATGCACAGAAATCTCTTGCATTCCTATACACTAATGATGAAAAATCTGAAAGAGAAATTATGGAAACACTCCCATTTACCATTGCAACAAAAAGAATAAAATACCTAGGAATAAACCTACCTGAGGAGACAAAAGACCTGTATGCAGAAAACTATAAGACACTGATGAAAGAAATTAAAGATGATACCAACAGATGGAGAGATATACCATGTTCTTGGATTGGAAGAATCAACATTGTGAAAATGAGTATACTACCCAAAGCAATCTACAGATTCAATGCAATCCCTATCAAATTACCAATGGCATTTTTTTCGGAACTAGAGCAAATCATCTTAAAATTTATATGGAGACACAAAAGACCCCGAATAGCCGAAGCAGTCTTGTGGGAAAAAAACGGAGCTGGAGGAATCAGACTCCCTGACTTCAGACTATACTACAAAGCTACAGTAATCAAGACAATATGGTACTGGCACAAAAACAGAAACATAGATCAATGGAACAAGATAGAAAGCTCAGAGATAAACCCACGCACCTATGGTCAACTAATCTATGACAAAGGAGGCAAAGATATACAATGGAGAAAAGACAGTCTCTTCAATAAGTGGTGCTGGGAAAACTGGACAGCTACATGTAAAAGAATGAAATTAGAACACTCTCTAACACCATACACAAAAATAAACTCAAAATGGATTAGAGACCTAAATATAAGACTGGAAACTATAAAACTCTTAGAGGAAAACATAGGAAGAACACTTTGACATAAATCACGGCAAGATCTTTTTTGATCCACCCCCTAGAGTAATGGAAATAAAAACAAAAATAAACAAATGGGACCTAATGAAACTTCAAAGCTTTTGCACAGCAAAGGAAACCATAAACAAGACGAAAAGACAACCCTCAGAATGGGAGAAAATATTTGCAAATGAATCAACGGATGAAGGATTAATCTCCAAATTATATAAACAGCTCATTCAGCTCAATATTAAAGAAACAAACACCCCAATCCAAAAATGGGCAGAAGACCTAAGTAGACATTTCTCCAAAGAAGACATACAGACGGCCACGAAGCACAAGAAAAGATGCTCAACATCACTAATTATTAGAGAAATGCAAATCAAAACTACAATGAGGTATCACCTCACACCAGTTAGAATGGGCATCATCAGAAAAGCTACAAACAACAAATGCTGGAGAGGGTGTGGAGAAAAGGGAACCCTCTTGCACTGTTGGTGGGAATGTAAATTGATACAGCCACTATGGAGAACAATATGGAGGTTTCTTAAACAACTAAAAACAGAATTACCATATGATCCAGCAATCCCACTACTGGGCATATACCCAGAGAAAACCATCATTCAAAAAGACACATGCACCCGAATATTCATTGCAGCACTATTTACAATAGCCAGGTCATGGAAGCAACCTAAATGCCCATCAACAGACGAATGGATAAAGAAGTTGTGGTACATATATACAATGGAATATTACTCAGCCATAAAAAGGAACGAAGTTGAGTCATTTGTTGAGACGTGGATGGATCTAGAGACTGTCGTACAGAGTGAAGTAAGTCAGAAAGAGAAAAACAAATATCGTTTATTAATGCATGTATGTGGAACCTAGAAAAATGGTACAGATGAACCAGGTTGCAGGGCAGAAGTTGAGACACAGATGTAGAGAACAAACGTATGGACACCAAGGGGTGAAAACTGCGGTGAGGTGGGGATGGTGGTGTGCTGAATTGGGCGATTGGGATTGACATGTATAAAGTGATGTGTATAAAATTGTTGACTGATTAAAAAAACAAAAAAAGAACTATCATATGAGCCAGCAATCCCACTACTGAGCATATATCCAGAGAAAACCATAATTCAAAAAGACACACGCCCCCCAATGTTCATAGCAGCACTATTCACAATAGCCAGGATATGGAAGCAACGTAAATGTCCATCAGCAGAGGAATGGATAAAGAAGATGTGGTACATATATACAATGGAATATTACTCAGCCATAAAAAGGAACGAAATTGAGTCATTTGTAGAGACGTGGATGGACCTAGAGACTGCCATAGAGAGTGAAGGCAGACAGAGAAAAACAAATACCGTATATTAACGCATATATGTGGAATCTAGAAAAATGGTATAGATGATCTTATTTGCAAAGCAGAAATAGAAACACAGACATAGAGAACAAATGTATGGATACCAAGGGTGGAAGGGGGAGGGTGGGAGGAACTGAGAGATTGGAATTGACACATATACACTGTTGATACTATGTAAAAAATAGATAACTAATGAGAACATACTGTATAGCCCAGGGATCTCTACTCATGCTCTGTGGTGACCTAACTGGGAAGGAAATCCAAAAAAGAGGGGATGTGTATATATATATGTATAGCTAATTCATTTTACTGTGTAGTAGAAACTAACACAACATTGTAAAGCAAATATACTCCAATAAAAATTAATATTTAAAAATTTAAAAAAATTTAAAAAAATTAAAAAAAGAAATTAACAGCAAACACTGAAGGTTAAGTAGGCTTACAGTGGTAAGCTACTGTAAATTGGTAGTCACCTCCCGATTTTTTTTTTAATCAGTAAGTGGATATATGAGAAGACCAGGAATACTGGATACCATATAATTTTAGTTATCTGGACCTCAGGGAATGAGTTTTCCAGAGAGTTAATCCCTTAATAGTCAAAATTAAAAGAACAAATAAACAACTGACCTCTATGGGAAAATTTCTAATATTTATACTACTGTCATAGCTACCCTTTAATTTGTATTATCGTAGAAATACATGACATGGGTAAAAAATTAAAAATATAAATGAGCTTTTACTTAAAAGTAATTTACCCCTACCACTCCCCCATCTTCCCCTAGCTTTACTCCTCAGAGGCAAGCACTTAAAATTATTTATACTTTATTTATTCTTCAGGTCACTCCTAAACCTCTAAATAATATGTTTATCCTTTATTACTTCATTTATCAACTTTAGACATTGACTACAGGCACACCTTGTTTTATTGTGTTTGTCAGATACTATGTTTTTACAAATTGAAGGTTTGTGACAACCATGTGTCCAGCAAGTCTGTTGGCACCATTTTTCCAACACCCTTTGTTCACTTTGTGTCTCTGTGTCACTTTTAGGTAATTTTAACAATATTTCAAACTTTTCATTATTATTGTATTTGTTACGGTGATCTGTGATCAATGATCTTTGATGTTACTGTTGCAAAAATATTATAACTTGCCGAAGGCTTAGATGGTTAGCATTTCTCAGCAATAAAGTGGTTTTTTTTTTGGTTTTTTTGTTTTTTGTTTTTTAGAGAAAGTGTTCCCTGGGAGGCAATGCTTTAGCCCAGTGCTTTTTTTTTTTTTTTTTTTTTTAATTTATTTATTATTTATTATTTTTGGCTGTGTTGGCTCTTCGTTTCTGTGTGAGGGCTTTCTCTAGTTGCGACGAGTGGAGACCACTCTTCATCACGGTGTGCGAGCCTCTCACTGTCGCGGCCTCTCTTATTGTGGAGCACAGGCTCCAGATGCGCAGGCTCAGTAGTTGTGGCTCACGGGTCTAGTTGCTCCTTGGCATGTGGGATCTTCCCAGACCAGGGCTCGAACCCGTGTCCCCTGCATTGGCAGGCAGATTCTCAACCACTGCGCCACAAGGGAAGCCCCCAATAAAGTGTTTTTTAATTAAGGTATGTACATTTTTTTAGACAATGTTATTGCACACTTAATAGACTACAGTATAGTGTAAACATAACTTTTTTATGCACTGGGAAACCAAAAAATTTGTGACTCGCTTTATTGTGATTTACTTTATTTGCTTTATTGTGATCTGGAACCAAACTTGCCATATCTCCGAGGTGTGCCTGCCCTGACTTTTTGCTTGGGCTTATCTCACTTATACCTCCCTTACCTCTTCACAGCACTCTACAATCTGTGTTCTCACCCTGTTACAGTTTCTCCCTCAGTCAGCTTGGAAACTTAGTGCTTCACACTTAGATCTACATTTCTTGTTCTGTTACTGGTAGAAAGTCTCTCTAAACAGACTTCGAACTTTATTCTTTTTTTCTTTTTTGAAATAATTAGAGCAATAGCTCTTGGTTTCTCTTTTTGTGATATAGCAATATTTACATCCCCGCCCCATCTTACGTTTCTCCCCTCTACTTCACAGTGTCTTATACCTGCACCTTCATGTTTATGTTGTCAAGGTTGACAGTATTCTTTCTGAGATTTTATAATCTGTTCTGAAACATTACTAAGATAAGTTTATGGAATGATTCTGAACATTGAGGACCAATAATCAATATATGTTTTTTTATTGTTCACTGCAGAATGGACTAATACATTAGAATTAAATTTCCTTCTCTATTGGTTCAGTGTTGTGATCAGAATGACGCTGAGAGGTAAATTTTCTTACAATCAGATTAGATGGAACAGACTCTCTCTCTCTTCTTCTTCCCCCTACACACCCACCCCAGGTGCGTGTATCAAATCTTCAAGGTTTTCTCAGTTTTCAGTCATTTCATCTCTTCTCTCCCTTCTCACTTCTCCCTGGAGTCTCCCTCTCCTTCTAATCTGGAGTAGTTACCCTCTAAGGGCTCCCATGCAGTTATCATTCTGGGGCTTCACTCCCTTCATTGTTCTCCTCTGTAGCGTTCACTGTTTTCTGTGTCACATTTCTCTTCTTTCTTGATTTACCTCCTCATTCTGCTAGAGGTAAAATTTCTGAGTCATCAGATATCTGAAAGTTTCTGTCTCCCTCCTATATATTTATTTGACAGTGTGGCAGTAAATAGCATCCACTTTAAATTGCCTTTTTCCCAGGATTTGGAGTACACTGCTCCACAGATGCCAGTCTGATTCCTGGACCCTTAGAGGCAACCAGTTCTTCTCTCTGGAGGCATTTAGCATTTTTCCTTTGTTCTCAAAGTTCTAAAATTTTAACAATAATGCATCTAAATGTGGATGTTTTTCATTCACTATAAGGTTGGAGTTTTGACAGTGTTGTGTCAGACCCTCTGCACCCTCTCCTCTTAGCTCCCTGATCTCATCTTATCCTACCCCACTTCCCTGTGCTACAGCGACACTGCCCTCCTCCTTCCTCAAACATGTCTGAGGGTCTTTGCACTGGCTACTCCTTTTGTGCAGAATGCTCTTCCCTCAAATATCTACATGGCCCACTTCCTTACCTTCTCTTCTCAGGTCTTTGTTCAGATGTCACTTCTTTTTTTTAAGTTTTTTTTTTTTTTTTTAAACTCTTTTTTTTTTTTTAATTATTTATTTATTTATTTATTTATTTATTTTTGACTGTGTTGGGTCTTCGTTTCTGTGCGAGGGCTTTCTCTAGTTGTGGCGAGGGGGGGCCACTCTTCATCACGGTGCGCGGGCCTCTCACTATCGTGGCCTCTCATTGCGGAGCACAGGCTCCAGACGCGCAGGCTCAGTAATTGTGGCTCACGGGCCCAGTTGCTCCGTGGCATGTGGGATCTTCCCAGACCAGGGCTCGAACCCGCAGATGTCACTTCTTGAAGTGTCATCCTATTCTAATTATCCTACTTAAAACTGCAATCCCTGTTACCACCCAGGCACTCCTAATCCTCTTACCTTGATTTAATTTTCTTTATAGAATCTATCACTAAATTAAAAAATAAGCAAACTGTGATACTGTGAATATATATTTCATCTTTGTTCCTGGTTCCAGGCCAGAGCTCCTAAAACCCTTGTAATTTCCTAAGTGACAAGAGTGATAGGAACGTCTTTTGTTATAATAGCTGGCTTTGGTAAGGGTGAAAGGAACAACTTTTATTATTCATAACAAGCCCTTTCAACCATACCTGAGTTTATGTTAATAAGGTGACTTTGGGGTAGCCCCTAAGGATGGGAGACTGGATGCCAGGGGAACTGACTGTATAATTAAAGGGTTGGAACTTTGAGCTCCACCCCTCCCCCTCTTTAGGGATGGGAGAGGGGCTGGAGATGGAGTTCAATCACCAGTGGCCAATGATTTAATCAATTACACCTATTTAATGAAGCCTCTAAAAAACCGTCACTGAAGAGATTTGCAGGGCTTTCAGGGTGGAGAGGAGGTGTTGGGAGGGTGGTGTGCCTGGAGAGGGCATACTTTGCCCTGTGCATCTCTTCCATCTGGCTGTTCCTGCATTGTATCTTGTAATATTAAATCAGTAACATAGTAAGTAAGAGAGCCATTCTAGAAAATTATTTAACCCAAGGAGGGGTTTGTGGGAACCCCATTTTATAACCAGTGTGTCAGAAGTGCCGAAGACTTGGACTTGCAGTTGGCATTCGAAGGGCAGTCTTGTGGGACCAGGTGGATAGTGTTAGAATTGAAATAAATTGTGGGACATGCAGTCATTGTTTGCAGAGAATTGGAGAATTGCTTGGTGGGGGAAAACACACGTGCAAACATACACACATGCATACATATATATGTGTGTGTATGTGTATATATTATGTGTGTGTATGTGTTTATATATGTATGTGCATATATGTGTAAATACTTTGTATTAGTTTGCTAGGGCTACCATAACACAGTACCACAGACTGAATGGCTTAAACAACAGATATTTCTCACAGTTCTGAAAGCTAGAAGTCTGAGATCAAGGTGTCCGCAGGGTTGGTTTCTTCTGAGGCCTCTCTGCTTGGATAGCTGTCTTCGCCCTGTGTCTTCATTTGATCTTCCCTCTGTAATTCTGTGTCCAAATTTCCTCTTCTTATAAGGACACCAGACATATTGGATTAGGGCCCACCCTAATGGCCTCATTTTAACTCAGTTACCTCTTTAAAGATGTTATCTCCAAATACAGTCACATTCTGAGGTATTGGGGGTTAGGGCTTCAACATATGAATTTTGAAGGGACAGTTCAGTCCATGACAGACTTACTTATTTTTGTAGTCTTTCTCCCCCAGCTAGAATGTAAGCTTCATGAAAGTGAGGGTTTTTTTTTTATTGTTGTTCTATTTCAGGGTATACCCAACATCTAGAACAATGCCCATAATAGATGCTGAATATATAATAATGGATATTCTAGCCTTTTGATGAGCTATTTTAATCTGAACACTTTTCATCTCTAGAGAATTCTTATTTCACTAATTCAAGTCCCCCTCCCCCAATTCTCTGTACTATCTTTCCAGTACTCCTGTTAACTGAAATTTGGACTTGGTTGATTAATCTTCCCTGTGTCATTTTCAGTCAATCTGTTGTTCTGCTTTTTTGGAAGATTTTTCAACCTTAACTTCCAAACACTTCTATAAAATATTATTTTGATAAACATGTATTTCGTTTCAAAGAGCCCTCTTCTTGGTCCTGTTTCATGGCATTCTCTTATTGTTTTGTGGGTCCTGTATTTTTGCTGATCTTTCTGCATTTATAAGGTCTTGTTATGTCTCTTGTTCCCTGAATTTTCTGTTTCTTCGTAGGCCATTTTTTGTTTGTTTCTTTTACTTTTGATCTCACATATTGCGTAAGCATTTCTCACCCTTAATTATCCTTCATTGTACATTCTTATTTAATAATGGGACAGTAAAGTACTAGGAGGTTTATTTTAAGGGTGATAATTTTTGCCTGGTGATGTCACTTTATGATTTGCTGAATGCAGAGGTCTTTGGTTTGGGGGAGGGTGCCTTAGGTCTCCCTAAATAGTTTATTCAACTTTCTTAGATTAAAAAGCTTCTGACTTTTAGGGAAGAGGTAAAATTGTCATTATATCAGATAACATGATACTCTATATGGAAAACCCTAAAGATTCTGCACAGAAACTCCTAGAACTGATAAATCAGCAAGGTAGCAGGATACAAGATTAACATACATAAATCGGTTGTATTTCTTTATAGTAACAATGAAATATCAGAAAGGGAATGTAAAAAAACAATACCTTTTAATATCACAACCCCCCCAAAAAATACTTAGGAATAAACCTGACCAAGGAGGTAAAACACTTATATGCTGAGAACTATAAAACTGTAAAGGAAATTAAAGATGATTCAAAGAAATGGAAAGATATCCCATGCTCTTGGATTGTAAGAATTAATATTGTTAAATTGGCCATACTACCCATAGCAATCTACAGTTTAAATCCAATCCCTATCAAATTACCCATGACATTTTTCACAGAACTAGAACAAGTAATCCAAAAATTTATATGGAACCATAAAAGACCCAGAATTGCTAAAGCTATCCTGAGGAACAAAAACAAAGCAGGAGGCATAACCCTCAAAGACTTCAGACAATACTATAAAGCGATAGTAATCAAAACAGCATGGGACTGGCACAAAAACAGACATGTGGATCAAGGGAACAGAATAGGGAGCCCAGAAATAAACCCACACACCTATGGTCAATTAATCTTTGACAAAGGAGGCAAGAATATACAACTGGAAGAAAGTCTCTTCAGCAAGTGGTGTTGGGAAAGTTGGACAGCTGCACGTAAATCAATGAAGTTAGAACACTCCCTCACACCTAAACAAAAATAAACTCAAAATGGCTTAAAGACTTAAACATAAGAATGATACCATAAAACTCCTAGAAGAGAACATAGGCAAAATGTTCTTTGACATAAATTGTACCGATGTTTTCTTAGGTCAGTCTGCAAAGGCAATAGAAATAAAAGCAAAAATAAACAAATGGGATCTAATCAAACTTACAAGCTTTTGCACAGCAAAGGAAACCATAAACAAAACTAAAAGACAACCTACAGAATGGGAGAAAATATTTGCAAACAATGCAACTGACAAGGGCTTAATGTCCAAAGTATACAAACAGTTCATAGAACTCAACAACAAAAAAACAAACAACCCAATCAAAAAATGGGCAGAAGACCTAAATAGACTTTTCTCCAAAGAAGACATACAGATGGCCAACAGGAACATGATAAATTGCTCAACATCACTAATTATTAGAGAAATGCAAATCAAAACTGCAATGAGGTAGCACCTCACATCAGTCAGAATGGCCATCATTAAAAAGTCTACAAATAAGAAATGTTGGAGAGGGTGTGGAGAAAAGGGAACCCTCCTACACTGTTGGTGGGAATGTACGTTGGTACAACCATTATGGAAAACAGTATGGAGGTTCTTCAAAAAGCTATTAAGTAGAGTTGCCATACGATCCAGCAATCCCACTCCTGGGCATATATCCACAGAAAACTATAATTCAAAAAGATACATGCACCCCTATGTTCATAGCATATTCACAGTAGCCAAGACATGGAAACAACCTAAATGTCCATCGACAAATGAATGGATAAAGAAGATGTGGTACATGTATATAATGGAATACTACTCAGCCATAAAAAGGAATGAAATAATCCATTTTCAGCAACATGGATGGACCTGGAGATTATCATACCAAGTGAAGTAAGTCAGAAAGAGAAAGACAAATACCATATGATATCACTTACATGTGGAACCTAAAATATGACACAAACGAACTTATCTATGAAACAGAAACAGACTCACAGACATAGAGAACGGACTTGTGGTTGCCAAGGGGGAGGTGAGGTGAGGGAGGGATGGATTGGGAGTTTGGGAGTAGCACAGATGCAAACTATTATACATAGAATGGATAAACAAGGTCTTACTGTATAGCACAAGAACAATATTTAATATCCTGTGATAAACCATAATGGTAAAGAATATGGAAAAGACTGTATAACTGAATTGCTTTGCTCTACAGCAAAAATTAACACAACATTGTAAATCAGCTATACTTCAGTTAAAAAAAGCCTTCCAACTTTTTACCTGGCTGCCTGACTTGCCATATATGGGAGTCTGAAATCTGTGGTTTCTTATCTATGCTTTGAATTAATATCTTTGTTTTCACTTTTTACTCCTGTCACATTTCGTCTGGCTTTTCCAGGCCCCAAGCCCCTCTAGTTCTGCAGGTCAAATTATGCCCTCTGTGGCTGTAGTGCTGTCTCTACTCTCTTCATTCACTATTACTCGTCTGTCTGCATATCATCTTTCAGAAATGTGTTGAAATTCACTGTTAGTTAATGGTTCTCTCTATCCTTTTTACTTTATTGTTTTGAGGTAGTACATTTTTTATTACACATTATAGTTAAGGATGTCTACAGAAAGAGGAGAAAAAAATCGTCATCAGTTTGCTTGTCTTGAGTTAGAATTTTTCAATCCTTTAATAATCGAACATAGAAGACAGAATTTGAACTTGCTTTGATGATGTGGATCTTTATTATAAACCTTAGTTATTGGGAGGTGCTCTAGTTGTTTAAATATAGGTTGAGACGGGGCTGACTGTACTTTTAAATCCAGTAGAGGTTCTGGAACATGATTTCTTAAAAAAAAAAAAAAGTTCTTGATTAGTAATTGCTCTGGGGTTATCACCACAGCAGCAGGACTAAAACTTTTCTAGTTTTCTCTCTCAGTAGATGACCTTGCTTCCCCCTCCACACTTATTATCAAGGCTGTCTATCGTGAACTTTCATTTACCTTAGAATGTCTCGTTTCCCTGTTCATGCTCCCTTGTTGTTTCAGATGAAGAGCTAGAATCCCATCTTTTCTGAAGCTAACTCCTCCATTTGCAGCCTGAAGTCCTGGGACTGTTCTCCTGGGTCTGCATCTATGTTCAAGTCTTCCCCTTGGGGGAAAAAAAATCTTCCCATCTTTTCCCTAAAGCTATACTTTTATCTGGAGAAGCCTTCTAAATTTTTTCTGAGTTCTGCTCTCTTCACATATAGGCATTCTCTGTCTTTAGTCCACTTTTTTTCCTTGTTCTTTTCCTGGGAAATCCTGTTCATTCGCATGACTTCATCTATCACTGAGCCCTAACCCCTTTCCTGAAGTTCAGATGCTCCTTCCCACCTACCCATTAGTACCACTCAGTATATTCAAAGACAGACCCATTATTCCATGCTCTGCCTCCATCCTCCGGTCCTTAGAAGAACAAAACAATGAACCAGTCAAACATACTCTCTGTCTTTCCCATGTTGATTGGTCTGATTATCATTTTCCCAGTCATCCAGGGATATATTAGAAAGAAGTAGTTGTAAGGCTAGAAAACACCCGAAGTTATTACAGTCAGAGTCAGAATAGGGTTAATTTCAAGTATGTAAGCTTTCTTGCCCTCAGCCCCCATTGCCCTCAGCCCCCATAGTTCCTTTTTAATGTACATAACCAATCTTTTGCATTTTCCTGATTACATGCAGGTCTGCAATTAAGGCCTTACGTCCTGGAGGGCTACTTGTGTATTCTACTTGTACACTTTCCAAGGCAGAAAATCAAGATGTGATCAGTGAAGTTTTAAACTCCTACAGTAACATCATGCCTGTGGACATTAAGGAAATGGCAAGGACTTGCTCCCAAGACTTCACATTTGCTCCCACTGGCCAGGAATGTGGGCTATTGGTGATTCCAGATAAGGGCAAAGCCTGGGGCCCAATGTATGTAGCCAAATTGAAAAAATCATGGACTACTTGAAATTGGTGATGTGCATTTTGTGAACCATTAAATCGATAACATGTCAATGTATTATTGTATTTATTTAACATGTAGGCTCTCTACGTGTTAACGTTTAAATAAAATGGAGTCACTTTCCCTGGGTCTGTTGGAATCCTATTTAGTTAATACTTTAGCATCTCAGAACTTTTCAGGTGTATTTTTTTCCTAGAAATACATCTACAGTAATGATTTAAGATGGTGCAGATGGTGTTTGTTCTCTATAATAAATCTGTCTTTTACTTGGCATTTTGTAGTTAAATTAATCAGAATATATGGTTTTGTGCATAAAGTGTTTAGAAATACCTTCTATCTGTAATGTTGGTGCTTTGAACCTCTAAAAATGCACATCTTCTGGCCCTCTTATCGTTTTTTTCCTTATCAAATGTGTAGATTCTTTGAGGGTTATTTTCCCCCTTTTCTATAAGAACTGATTGCTATTCTGAGACTTAACTTCTTAAGCAGCACTATTTCTAGTTCTAGCAAAATAGATTTCTTATTTGCCAAGTTGTTTTTTGTTAAGAACTATCTTCTGTTTACTGCAGAGGTCAGTGACTCTATTGACACCAGCTTTATTTCTCCACTTTTTTTTTGTATTCACAAATACAAATTGAAAGGGTAAATTACGTTGAAAGGCCGTTAGAACAGCAGATTCACATGCACATGTTTGACTTTCTACATTCAGCTTGTAGAATAATGGAGTCTATCCAGCAGGCTATAAAGCAAGTACGTGAAACAAAACCAGAATGATTAATAACTGCAATAACTGAACTATATTTGGAGAGTTTTGCTACATAATTGCAGTCATAATGAACACTACAGAATCTGATTATCTAACAGTTGCAATCTGGAGGGGCTTTTTATTTCACTGCGTATGAAATGTTATCTGAGACTATGATGTCACATATTAATGCACAAAAGGGAGATGCCTAATGAGAGTGGATTATACTATTACCAAAACCTAATACCATTTACTAAGTGGCTCTCCTTGTTTATACATATCCTGGGAATATTGTGTACATTTCTGTATATGTACTTAGGGTTTTAGCCTCAGGTTTTGATCATGTGTTTTCTCTAGAAATTGCTTTACTCAGAGGCCAAACATATTTTTCCAACTATTAAGAAAAATTATGTAGCATATTTCAAAAGATTCTATTTAGAAATTAGTTTTTTAAAAAAAACAAAACTCTGACTATAGAAATACAAAATTCTGCTGAAGCTGAACCGTTTTGAATTATTACATTCTATACTTTTAAACTCTTGGCTCATTTACTATTTTTTTTTTTTTTTGCAAGCATATAAAATTGGGCTCCTTTAACTGGGAAGTCCTAGGAAGAATGTTATTTCTGTACCTTCATTGCATTAACCATTTTGTTTCCTTTATATCTAACCAATATATTTGAAGAAAAGCTGGATCTCTTGGACTCAATCAAATATACCGAGTTAATACAGAAGATTAATAATAATGGAAAGGACTTTTATTATGTGTGTGTGTTTTTTTAGTGTGTGCTTATTTGTTTTTTCAGTTTGAAATCCTGTCTTCAGATACTATAGGTTTAAAAAGTGCATTTATTCTGTGTAGATTAATCACAAAGTAAATTTTCACAGTGCACTTTGTTGAATGTCATTATTTTCCCAGCATAATGCCATGAAGCCTAATCTGAACACTCAATGTGCTGTTGGATTAGACCTTTCTATGATTACGGAAAAATGCAAATATAGATATACATATAGCTCATTTTATTATTATCAATAACTATAATGAAACATCTGACATTTATTGAGCGTTAAATATTTGATTAAGTTCTTTATATAAATGTGTTATCTTTTCTGAACTTTGAAACAACTCCAGGGGGCTTCCCTGGTGGTGCAGTGGTTAAGAATCTGCCTGCCAATGCAGGGGACACGGGTTCGAGCCCTGGTACGGGAAGATCCCACATGCCGCGGAGCAACTAGGCCCGTGAGCCACAACTACTGAGCCTGCGCGTCTGGAGCCTGTGCTCCGCAACAAGAGAGGCCGCGATAGTGAGAGACCCGCGCACCGCGATGAAGAGTGGTCCCCGCTTGCCGCAACTGGAGAAAGCCCTCGCACAGAAACGAAGACCCAACACAGCCAAAAATAAATATAAATAAATAAATAAATTTATTAAAAAAAAAAAAAAAAACAACTCCAGGACTGAGTATCATGACCACATTTTGTGACTGAGAAAGCCCAAGTTTAGTGCTGCTCCTAGCTTGCCAAGCTACTCTAGTAAGTAAAGAATGGAACGAAGATTAAAACTGGTTCCAAAGGCCAGGTCCTTCTCACTACTCTATGCTGTCTCACAAGATATAGGTTATAGGAACCCTCAAGATTATCAACTGGCTTTACCCTTATTCTCCATTGCTCAGCTTTCCCCTTGTATGCAATTCTCTATTTTCAGGGCATGAAAGGGTTAATTAATACTTGGGGAAAAAATCCAATTTTGAAATATTTCAGGCTGTGTTTTAAAGAAGTACCTCTTGTGATTGCAATACCCAGAAATCTCCCATAGAGGTATTCTGTGCCTTCCTTTTCTTTGCAGATGCTGAACTGAAGAATAGATTTGGAGCAGCCTTGCAATGTCACTAGAAAAGCAAGGAGTAATTGATACTACTTTCTGTGGCATTGAGTTACTTTCAAAATAGCTTTATAAAATTTAGGTTGCTTACCAACACATTAACTTCTCTCTTCCATCAGCACACTGAACAACCCCTAGTTTCAGAAATAGACTATGAATAAAGGTAATGCATTTAAATGGTTTGTACTGAATTTTTAAAGCATCAAACATTATCTGTGGCTTAGAATCAAGGCAGCGTACAGTTCTTTATCCTATTGCATATCCATATGGCTTTATACTGAAGATGGCATGTTACCTCCTTAACAGTATTATGAAAAATATTCTTTTATACAAGGATAAAAGGATATTAAGCATAAAATAATAGACACCAGAACACTTGCTACATGACTAAAGTAATCACAAATCTAATAGGCCATTATCCAAGAAGACTTTATGTCTGGAGATAAGTATCAGATGATCTGCATAGGCTAATGCAACTCATCTGGAGTACAAAGAGAAAACTGGAACCAATAGCAACAATTTTATTAGATGCCAAGAAGTCCTTTGATGCAATTGAATGGGACTACTTGTATTATATGTTAGGTAAATTTTGCTTTGGGGATGAATATAACAGCACAATTTTATGTTCAGCCCATTTATATAGTTCAGGTCAATGGTTTACAGTCTTCTTTGCCTTGCCTTATTGCTGCATTGGGGAGGGAAGTAGGTATGATGCCCATTACTGATGTTACTCTTCAGGCTGACATTGGAGCTATAATATCACCCAGATCCCCTGGGTAACTGAAGGATATTCAGGTGAAGCTTCACAGGTTAACTAAATGTCTGCTGATTATCTACTACTTGTGCTGAAAGCCCTAACAGCATCTGTCCTGAAAACATTAAAAGTAATGTCAGAATTTGGAATGGCTTCAGGCTGCAAAGTCAATGGGAGAGAATCAGAAATACTATCTTGACAGAGTCATTTCTATTAATATTACTTATTATATGACATTTAAAATAAAATGAAAATTTAAAAAGAATTGATTTGGGATTCTCATTAGGGAATAATTAAACTATAGAATGAAAAAATAAACTTAAAAAATTGACCTGTTAATTCAATGCTAAGATTTTTAAAAAAGTAGTTTTCACTAGATCTAAGGAGGAAGAAAGCCTGGTAGAACATATACCTCTTTAAAATTTAATTAGCTCAATCAAATATTAACTCCATACCCTTCTGTAACTTTTCACAAATGAAGAAAGTAATTTCTTTGGTCATGTGAGGCCCTATAGTCATGTTGAAACTGAGTGAAACATATGCTACCTTAGGAAAAGTACTGTTTGACTCATTGGAAGCTATTTGACGGCATACGTCATGACTCAATTAAGCTTGCTATGGCTTGTCAAAAGGAATTTTCTGTTGCATATTGCTGTGGAAGAGCCCATTACATACAAATAACTATATAACCTAGCAGAATCAACAGACTAAAAATGTATAGCCTATTGAAAAATAAGAAACAGGACAGTAGCACCCAGTTTCTTCCTAGTTCTTAAAAACAAGTGGGTAAAATTGCAGATATTAATAAGAGTGGGAAAAGTTAAGAGGAATTAGCAATGGTGACAGGAGAAAAGAGGGACTGGGCTTATTTTAGTTTATAATTACTAAGTAATAGAGAGGATTGTTCATTTACTCATCCAAACAAGGTGTTAATGACCTTCGAAAAATGGTAGACCTTATCCCCATTCTGGTATTACAGTAATCTCTGGGGTGAGGGACAGAGGAATGAGAGGACCAGAGAACTTGTGCTGACTCGTGAATTGATGTTAGTAGGGCAGGATTACTGTGGGTTTGTAGCTCATAGCTGTCAACTCTTAAGAAAAGGGAAGGCTGGTGGCACCTAGCTCTGATGACACTGGAAATTGTGTGATATTTTTAGCCATGAAAAGCCAATATAACTAGCTTCATTGATAGCCATCCCCCTTGATCATAAAAAACCTTAAGTGTAAGTCCTAGATTATAACAAATGTATTTAATAAACACAACAGACATACACAACTACCCATGTTCTTCAAAACGATTACTTTTGTCACATATCCTCGTACAGATAGTCTTTGTTAAATCTTGCATTGAAGCTATAGCTATGCCCATAGATGCATTATTTTCCGCTGTTTAGTTAACCCAACTGTATAGAGTTAACTCAGCAGGTTCCTTTTTCACCCCATAGTATTGAGTAGGCTGAAGCAATTTGATATAGTTTCAACAGAGGTGATTTTTGAACCAAGGGTATGGTTCAGGAGAGGTTTAGGTGGGATCTGGAACGTCACTCTGGGCTTGGGTCTAGATTGAGTCAGTCAAGCATGTTTCAAAAGCAAAGGACACTGTGATAGGCCTGAAGGGTTTCGGATATACTCCTAGGAAGCACATTACAACTCCCAACAAAGTTTACACATTCATCTATCTGGTCACACCCACTACATTCAATGAGGACTTTAGCATCTAGCTCATATCTTCTCCACTGGAACTCCTGCCACAGGCTGAATTCAACACCTCTGTGGGAAACCCATCAAATATCCCACCTTCCTGATTCCTTTACTACCTCTCCTCCAATGCTTTTTGTCTCTATTTGTCTTCAACTCACACTCCTGGAAATTTCCTAGAATTTGGCATTATCTAAAGCCACACTCTCCAGTGGACCTTTCTATATGATGGAGATGTCTTATCTGCCCTGTCCAATATGGACAATATGGTGGCCATGCATAGCTATTGAGCACTTGAAATGTGACCAGTGTGACTGAGGAACATAATTTTTAATTTTAATGAATGTAAATGTAAATAGTCACTGTGGCTAGTGGCTACCTTATTGGACAACAGATCTAAAAATTTTCTATTTAGGAAAATTTAATCTCAGTACCTCCTGTTCTTCCAGCTTTCTTACTCTCTCATTCTTATTAAAACTGCAGTCCAGTTTCCTTGACACCCAAGTTTCTAAACCCTTTCTGTCCTTTCTCTCCTGGTCTCCTTTCCGTACCCATCCTGGACCCTATGGTTGAAAACTTAAAACTTTGTTCTCACAGTGGTTTCACCTCCTCATGCTTTTGCATTCTACTACATCTGATATTTAAACCTGCAACTCTAGATAAATCCAGTAGTCCATGCTTCTACTAATGTATGGAGATGGCTGATCATTGTTTGGAAAAAAAGAAAATTATATAGGAGTGCAGATTGATTTCACTACAAATTCATGCTCACTTGCCTCTCCTAAGACTTTTACATTGCTTAATAAGTTTGACTACTCCTTGGCCAGCTTCCTTTTCCATTCTCATTAGTGACTTCCCAACTTCCACTATTCTCTACAACTCTTCTGTATAAACTCTCTGCTTTTTTCTCTCAGAAGATGCTCCTGCCTCTTAGTTCCTTGAGGAAAATTGTGGCCATCAGAGTGAATGTCCTCAATCTTTCCTAGTGCATACTCCCCCTCATTTTATTTAGACACACCACCATTCATCTGGCATCCCAAGTTAGAAACCCGGGAGTTATGTTCAACTTTTCTCTTTCCTCTTCCTCACTCTCACCTCTAGATAATAACCAAGTTTTACCTTTTTTTATTGTTCTCTCTTAGTATCATTGGTATTGCCTTAGTTAAGGTCACCTGAGCTATTGAATTTTCTTCACAGTTCATCTTCCTCCCTGCTGCCTCACACCTCACTACCCATATCCTCTATGGCTACTGAAACGCTCTTCCTACAACAAAACCTCATTATGTCATTACCCTGTTTAAAATTTTTCAATGACTCCCCATTCCCTTCAGGATGAAATTCAAGTCCTTTTAGTATTTCATACTAGGTCCTCTTGCTTTGAGATCTGTCAAACAGATACACACACACAATTACATCCTCTTAAACTTTATAAAAATATGAATAATCCTACTGAGGAAGCCGGTTATCACAGTGTATAAAGTGTCCCAGCTTATTGGTTGGGATACCCTTTAAGTAACCTGCTGCATTTCCCACTCTATAATTAGCTAGAGTTCTACTAGAAGACCTGATGTTATTTTTTGCAAAGTGATCTAGACATTTTAAAATATAGTATTTTTGTTCTTATAGTACTATCTGAAAACTATATAGGTATATTTTGGGCTGCAATACTTAGTTGTTTTTTGTTTTTTGTTTTTTTTTACAGTGAATGGAAAGAATAGTCAAACCATTTTCAAAAGCTTGTGCATTGGACTAAAAGATGTAAATTAAATAGAGAATCCATGTTATTATGGGCATGCTTAGGGATGCATACAGTGTGGGAAAATTTCAAATGAAATAGGCTCAGTAATGAGGTTGGAATGCCAATGGATAAATCCATAATTGTCTTCTGGAGGATACTTCAAACCTATGAGGAATATCCAAGGGCAGAACAGCAGATGAGAATGTCTTAAAATAGAAAAAAAAATTTGTACTTCAGCACATCAAGGACAGTCAAAAAATAAATTATTAAAGAAGCACTTGCAGAACGATAGAAAAATCTTATTCTCTATAAACTTATCAATTACTCCAGAATTTTTTTGAAAAGTGAAAGTTAATGTTGTTTGGAACTACTTCTGCCTTTAACTTAATCTGTGACAGTAAATAGGTCTCAAACTTTCTAAGCCTTGGTTGCCTAATTTTTTTTTTTTTTTTTTTTGGTTGCCTAATTTTTAAAGTAAAATAGATTATCTCTAAGGGAAGTGAATATGTTTTGAGCCATTACTATATCACAGACATTGTTCTAAGTATTTGTATAATGATTATTTTATTTAATCCAATATCTTCTTTTTTTTTTTCAATATCTTCTTTATAAAAAAATTTCTCTGGCCTATAATTGAGATTGAAGTAAAGGGCTAATACTGGCTACAAAAGTGAAGGAAGAAAATAGAAAGATGGTAGTAAAGAACCAAAATAAGTCTAAGAGGAGCTGATAAATAAAAGAGGGAAATCTGAGTAGGCAGTGGAACTGACCAGGGAGAAGCAGGCAGTAGAGTCCAGTTGAAGAGTACAACTGCCCATGTTAGTTCACATTCTTTGCAATTATATTCTTTTTGCTAACATGTCTGTTAAGCTGATGTGCTGGAGAGCCTGATTGTTTCTGTTGCTTTTTTGCAGAAAACCAATCTTTATTTCCAAGCATGATATTTTTCACTCTTATGTATCTCAAACTTTGGTAATATAAGTACCCCTTTAAAGAGCAAAAAATTCTCTGGGGCCCCACTGTTTATTTAGCTACAAACAAACAGAACTATGTGTAAAATTCTGTATACTTATAGTTTCATACAATTTTAAAATCCACAAAACCCTATAAAAATTTTAAAAGTTGAAAAATAAAGTTGAAATAAGTAGTATTCATTTAACGTTTCAGATGATGCTGTTCTGTTGAAACTACATTGCCACTTGAAATCTGGCCATGGTACCTATTATTACAGTATAGGGCTTTGGAGTTCAATGGCTTGGCTATCACGCATCACATAATTTTTCCACCAATTTTCTCTATTTGGACTTCAGAAAAACCTTAATTTTTATGGTGTTCTATGATGCCATTTTGTCTCCAACTTTCCATGAATACAGAATTTGTTTATTAAGAACATTTTGGGTTTTTTTAGGTTATTTTTTCACAAATATTTAAAATAGTATTGCTTAGTTTTCACTTAATGATAACAGAAACACCTTAAGCACTGGAGTATTATTGTGATCATCCAGGTGATGCAGGGCATGCCTATATGTGTTTTTTAAAATTTAGAATAGCTTCAAATGAAATATAAAATCACCCAAATTCTCATAGGTGCTCAGTTAACTGAGAATCATGAGCTTTGGTCTGAGAAACACTTCTCTAGTCTTTATTAACATACTTGAGTGGGAAAATGTGGAGCTTCCAATGACAAATATGGCTCAGAGAGTTTGCCAGGAGAAGGAGAAGCACATGGAAATCATAATTTAAATAAAAGGATAGAACGTCTTTGGTACACAGCCCTTCCCTACAAATATTTCTTTGCAGACCAGGGACGTTTTTTTTTTTTTTTTGATTACAGAAAGGGTGGTCATGTAATTTATCATCCAACCAGGACATTTTTGAGAGTGGGAGGGTAAGCTATTAATAATTACACGAGGACAACTGATGTAACTAGGACTATCACGGACATACCAGTCACATGGTCACCCTAACTGTGCATGGGGCAGGGTGAGGGTGGGCACTCATGCATTTGAATAGATCAGATAGATCTCATGCTTCATGAAAAATACTTCTTGTCCCTTCTGTACCCTTTCCTTCAGTCCCCACTCTCTGCAGAACTGACATGCTCCTCCATCTGAGCACAAATAAAAACTTTAGTTACAAAATAACTTCGTCCACTTTCTTGCCTGAAATCTAAAGCATGAGGATCTCCTTTTAATCAACAACTCAAGGTACACTCCAAACACTCTCTAGTGACTTCAATATGATATTATTTTTTATGGAGCTTTGACAAGATCCCAGCTGAGATAACTAACAGTCAAGATGAAGAGTCTAAGCTAAGGCAGTGGCTTTCAAATTTTGTAAAAAATGTGAATCTCATTTATAAGATGACACATATATAAACCCATAGACATACAAAATTTTTTATTACACAGTATCTTTAAACTTGATGTGTGCCACCCCCCCACGCATATAAGTTTTAAAAAAATTGGTTGTGATTTAGTTGATTTCATGACCCACTAATGGTTTGTGATCTACAGTTTGAAAACAATGCTAACCAGTCATTCCCTTCTTTGTCAAGTAAATGGGTACATAGCTGTACTATGTAAATTCATTTTCACATGCCTTCACAGAACTTCAGTTTACTATTTTGTTCTTGGTTTAAGTAAGAGTCAATTTTAGAACATTTAAATAAATCTCATATAAGACATTGTGTATTGTGTCATTCAAAGTCCTCCCCATGTAAGGCCCTAATTATGAATTGCTCTTAGATTTTAGTGAATATTTTCAGATTAGGAAGCCTATGTAAATCGAGTTATTTCCCATTTTGCCTTGGGTGTGGAGAAACATAATTAAATTCTATGTTCAATTGTAGCAAATCTCTCTGTTTATCTCCCTTCACCTACCCCATTCTCTACATGGCTTTTATTCTCCCTTTATCCTCCTTTATAAATAAAATGGTCATGTTGTAGAAGATGTACTGGTTAAGAGTATATGTACCAGAGTCAAACTACAGAGTTTGTGATGTTAGGCAAATTACTTAACCTCTTTGTGTCTTAGTTTTCTCATCAGTAAAATTATAATAATAATAAACAATAATAATATCTGTAGTTATAGGTTTTTGTGTGAGCTAAATAAAATAATACTTTTAAGTACTTAGAGCAATGCTTAACCTATACTAAGAGGACAGTAAGTGAAATTTTAGAAGCAAATACACAATTAATTAGTTAAGGATTCCCTTATTTCTCAATCTTAGGGAACCAGGAAACTCCCATAAATATAGTCTCATCTGAAGTGAGTATATAAATGTGTTTCTGCATCTTATTCCATAAGGTTACTCCTTTGTGATATTATGTATGAGTTTGTTTTCTCACTAGTATGCAAAAAACTTGAGGGTCAGGGGCTGTCTTATCAATCTTTGAATTCCCCCAGCACTTCGTTCAATGCTTTTCTACAGTAGGTGTTTCATAAATGTTTAATGAAATAAATTAAACAGGACTTTTCAATGTCAATAAAGTAAGAAAGTTCTCAGTAGAAAGGGGTAAAAATCCAGAGTTTGATGAAAGCACAGAGAGTTTGATATTCAGAACATTAAATGAGACAGTGAGGCCAAAGTAGAATGCCCAACTTTCCTATCAGTGGTGGTTAAGAACATGGGCTTTGTTAGTAAATCTTGATATAAAATCCTGTTTCAGTCACTTCCTACATAACTTGGGCAAGTTACGTAACCTCTTTAAACTTCAGATCCCTCAGCTCTACAATAGGATAATTGAAAGATCGTGAATTTAAAGTACTTAGCAAGTGTCTGATATATAAAAAGCAGATGCATCAGGTTTTCTTTTGCTGTATCACTAATTACCACAAATTTAACAGCTTAAAAGAGTACAGGGGCTTCCCTGGTGGTGCAGTGGTTGAGAATCTGCCTGCCAATGCAGGGGACACGGGTTCGAGCCTTGGTCTGGGAAGATCCCACATGCCACAGAGCAACTAGGCCCGTGAGCCACAACTACTGAGCCTGCGCGTCTGGAGCCTGTGCTCCGCAACAAGAGAGGCCGCGATAGTGAGAGACCCGCGCACCGCGATGAAGAGTGGCCCCCGCTTGCCGCAACTAGAGAAAGCCCTCGCACAGAAACGAAGACCCAACACAGCCAAAAATAAATAATAAATAAAAATAAATAAATTTAAAAAAAAGAGTACAATTTATTATCTCACAGTTTTCATGAATCAAGAGTCCAGCACATTTTAATTGGGCCCTCTGTTTATGGTTTCAAAGGCTAAAATTAAGGTGTAAGCCAGGTATGCCCTCATCTAGAGATTTGACTAGGGACAGGTGTGCTTCCAAGCTCTCAGGTTGTTGACGATAAATATAATTTCATATTTCTCAATCTTAGGGAACCAGGAAACTCCCATAAATATTGTCTTATCTGAAGTGAGTATATAAATGTGTTTCTGTATCTTATTCCATAAGATTACTCCTCAGCAATGAGAAGGCACTGGCATGTCCTTTTTCACGGCTCCCTCTGTAGACCCTCTCACTCTGTGAATCTCTTCATTTCTTCCTTTAGGAAAGTCTCCAGTCCCTTTAACTGTTCACTTTATCAGGTCAGGCCCACCTAGTGTCATCTCCCTTTTGATGAACTCAAAGTGAACTGATCAATAATAATCAATAATAGTCCAATCATGAGGGTGATATTCCATTATATTCAGAGGCCTGGCTTACACTTCCGAGGAGGGCATTATACGAGGGTTTGGGTCACTGGGTGGGATTCTTAGGGGCCATCTTAGAATTTCTGCCTAACACAAGAGGTAATTTCAGATGCCCTCTGAACAAGCATTTAAGTTTTGGGAAACAAGTGACTAAAGAGAGAGAATCACATTTCATTCCACATTCAGTGAGTGTGTGCACAGTAGTGAGTATAACATGAGAGACCTGTGGCTGATCTTCCCTCACTGTGTGTCTTTGTAACTGTGAGCACCTTCCCACTCTGAGTATGATTCTACTACTTATATATACCTATTAATCATATAACATGACCCTTAACTCTTTTATCAGGTGCTAAATTGAAGAAACAGTAATTTTTTTCTGAGATTAGAGGAAAATCTGGCTGTGTTAAATTTGTTGACAGCCAGTGTTCTCCAATACCGTCAGCCCTCCATATCTGTGGGTTCCACATATAGGGATTCAACAAACCACGGATCGAAAATATTCCCCCCAAAAAATTTCAGACAGTTCCAAAAATCAAAACTTGAATTTGCTACACTGACAACTATTTACATAGCATTTACATTGTATTAGGTATTATAAGTAATCTAGAGATGATTCAAGGTATACGGGAACGTGTGTACGTTATATGCAAATACTACACCACTTTCTTAAATTTTAATTTATTAATTTATTAACTTATTTTTGGCTGTGTTGCGTCTTCATTGCTGCGTGCGGGCTTTCTCTAGTTGTGGTGAGCAGGGACTACTCTTTGTTGCAGTGCGCAGGCTTCTCATTGCAGTGGCTTCTCTTGTTGCGGAGCACGGGCTCTAGGCGCGAGGGCTTCAGTAGTTTTGTGGTGGTACGCGGGCTTCATTTCTCCAACTACGCCATTTTTTAATAAGGGATTTGAGCATCCATGGATTTTGGTATCTGTGTTGGTGGGAAGGGTCCTGGAATCAACCCCTCACAGATACTGAGGGACAAATATATAGCACTTTCCTAAGAGATTTTCTAAGATAATTTCGATTATGTGCTGTACTGTTCTTATTGTTAATATCATCTGGGACACCTTGAGATAACCAATGAGAGAAAAGTGATTGAAAGGGTATAGAATTAGGAAGATATTGGTTCTCTTTTTTATCCCTCCTGTACCAAGTGATTTAAATGGAAAATTTGTTATAAATTTCACTTGTATGCATTATATTCAATGTGAATGGAGTACAAAGAAATATGAAATTATATTTATCATGAATAAATTTTCAATCTAGTTGCAAAGGTAAGACATAAATACGAAGAGTTCAGTCACAGTAGAAGGCAGTGTATAATTATAAGCAAAATAAATAGTGAGTGTGAAATGATGGAGGCATAATTATAAGCTGGGGATGTCAAGGATGGCTAACGGAAGTAGGGGACCACAACTAAACATACAGAGATGGGCAGGATGTCACCAGATGGAGAGAATGGAAGAGGACATTCTAGGAGGGTGGCATAGCATGAACAGAAAGGCAGATGCACACACAAACAAATGTATTCATGGAATGGAAGTCTGGCTGGGTTCCAGAGTTCAACAGACTATATTGGAAGAGATAAAGTTGAAAATATAGGTATTATTTGAAACCTCAAATATGAATCCAAGGAGTTTGGACTTAAGAGGCAATGGCAATCCATTAAACATTTTTCAGAAGAGGAATGCTGCACAGAGTAAGTATTGAATAAGTATCTGTAGAAAAAAGTGAATGAATACATAAAATATATACTAAGGAGAGCAATAGTTTGAAGAAGGTTAAATTGGAGGAAAAATAATATTGGTCTAGTCTGTAAAATACTAAGGATCTGAGACATGGCCTATCCAGTCATAGGACTGGGGTTAGATTATATCATAACAATGGAACTTCAAAGGGAGGGATAGATAGAATGGAAGAATTAATAGGATTTCAAGACTAATTAGATATGCGGGAAGAAAGAGAGAGGGGAATTTAAAATGACTCTAGATTTCCAGCCTGGATATTTTTAAAATGATGATAGCACTTTACAGTTTTCCTATATGTAAAATGAGGCAAATAAGAGTATATACCTCAAATACTCTTATTTCTATTATTATTGTTAGGTACATAAATGCCTAACACAGTGCTTGAATGATTGTTGGTTTTCAATAAATAGTTGGTATTTAAATATTGTTATTAATATTTTTAAATTCACAACCCCCATATTCAAAAAGCTCTGAAAGAAACCATATTTTTCATAATTTGTTCAGTAACCTGACCTGAAGTCTTTTAGAATCAAACCCTACTGAACTGACTGAGAAATTATTTGTATCTTTATTTACTATGTAAAATAACCATATATTTTGCTCCCTAAATATTCATATATTTATGGTGAGAAAGATACTTGGTTCAACCTTATGATGTAGCTTTGCCTGTGTCCCTGACTCAACTCCTCAGCATATCTGTGAATATGACAGTAGCCTTCATATTGTAATCTGGCTCAATCAAAGGAACTAAAGTGGCTACTGACTGAGATACTCCTGAGAGCATTAAAAAATATATGGTATATGTAACATATTACTGAAAATATCTAATTTCAAATTACATCCAGCTTAAGGATTTGGGGTATAGGATAGTGAATCTGTACTACTGTTGATAGAAACAGAAAAATAGAGAAATCTACTTTGAGGGGACAAAGAATTGATTTTAGGTATGTTGGGTTTAAGGTGGTTTTTTTCTCATCTAAGTGAAACTGTTTTCCAGGAAATTGGAGATACCTGGTTGGAATTTCAGCCAAATAAGTGAGAGCTATATGTAAGTGAAATTTTAAGCCATAAGAAGGATGGGATCTCCTAGAAAGACTTTGGGGAGGATGGGAAAAAGCAGTGAAGTGATTATTGACACTTGGGATATGCACACAATGCACGTGATGAAAAGCCCCAGCCGAGCTATCACAATGCAGATGCTCAGTCAGGGTTGAAGGCATCAGTAGGAATAGTTTGAGATGGAAGACAAGCAGGATAGTTCCAGAGTTGCCAAGGAAAGAACTAATTTTAAGAAAGAGCAATTGATCACCAGAGTCATGGGCTACAGAGAGGTCAGAGAAAAGAACAGAACAACAAACATTGGATTTGGTAATTTGCTAAGTTCAAAGATGATGACTGTGTAAACTGAGCTGCCAGCAGAGAGCAGAGAACAGAAACCTCGAGGATTTAAGGGCGGAATGGCAGTGGCCTCTCTGGATTTTATTACTTCTTGATTATACTCATTCCTAGTTGATCTAGGAACACGTGATCCAAATAATTATAGAACTTCATAGCTAAATCTGATCATATATTCTATCCCTCCTGCTTTGCAGTTAAGGATGCCGATACGCTGAAAGTGGTTAGATTCTGATAATGGTGAGTTAGTGGCAGAGTTAAGACTAGAACATGAGTACTGAGACCCCCAGTTTAGTTCTGTTTCTGCTGTGCCTTAGGTGTCCAAGCATGATCAAGCAGCACCTAAGGGTGCTGTTCGAATGACACCTTTAGATATTCCTGTAACCCCCTTAGTACAGAAGCAAGATACTCCTCCACCAACCAGCTCAAGTATAAAAAAGCAATATCTCCTACATATATGTTCATATATATATGGTGGCTTTTATTATAAAGCATTTTTCTTTACACTAATTTGCCTCTCACACAGTTGGTATTTTATGAGAAATTGAAAATCTTACACATTCATATATTATAACTTTCAGTGAACCCAATGAACTGTTTCTTTGTATCAATATCCATTACAGAAGATCAGTCACTCGGTGCTTAAACTTTCAGTAGTTTCATTTTTCTTAGGCTTAATGTCTATAACTTGCAGAATTCCAGCGCTCAAGAGGAACACCACAGGATAGTAAGCTCCTCAAAGGCAGGGACTTTATCTTACTTATCTTTTATTTCTGACACACTAGAACAATGTCTGGAACAGAGTTTTGTTACTGACACTCCCTAGTCGGTCCCCAACAAGGGTCCTTCTGCACCACGTTACTTGCGCCAATAGGAGACGGAGCTGGGTTCAGAAGCAAAGGAACGCTTTATTCTCTGATCAGAGAATGGAGAGGTGAGAGCTCCCGCTCTAGAGCTCGCGCAGCACACGCTCTCCTGACAGGCCATGGGCGGGGCTGCTTTATAGGGATCTTGGGGTCGGGGGCGGGGCACGGAGTTCTCGCCTGGCGGGCACAGCTGTGCCGCTCCGGCTCCAGATCGCAGTGCCGGGTGCAGGGTCTGCGCACGGCCCGCCGCCGCCATCTTGAATTGAGCGCCGTGGTGGCGCTTCTGCGCATGGTCTGAGCTGAGGTGTTGGCGCGGCCTTTTCGCCCGAGGAACGCTGGTCTGGAGGGCCGGGCGTGAGGCCTCTGCAGCGGCATTCTATGAGCAAGTGAAACAAGATGAAGCACAAAGGAAAAAAAGGTTAGATTTGTTTCATTACCCAGATTCTATTTTTATTTCCCGGAAACTGTCAGTGGGCTTAGCCCATGACAGCATGTATTCGATAAATGCTTGTTGAATGAACGAATGAACAGGTGAGTAAATGAGTAAAGGAATGAATAGATGCAATGTTCAGTAAACCTTATCCGGGAACACGAGTGAGAAAAGATATTTGTATTTGGCTCAACCTCCTGACCTAGCATAGCTTGTGCCGGTTTTTCTGACTCAACTCCGATAGAAATAGCCCTCAACATATTTCTAAATCCAGTGGTAGCCCTCAATCAAAGGAGTAAATTTGAATTCTCCCTCAGAACTATCCTTGACAGATTTTACTCCTTTGGTTGTCAGTAACCGCGAATAAAGATCTGGGAGTTGGGAAGGAGGTCATGGGGGTGTTGGTGGAATGCATTGATCGTGGCCTCTAATATTCTGTTATAAAGTTCTTTGCTACTCTGTTATATATTTCTTTGTCTCCTTTTGAGCTTTTTCATTTCTTATGAAATGCAGTCTACAGGGCAGAAGGATATACCAGAAAGTCCAGTCTTATTTGGAAAGTCCCTGTCGAAAATGGCTTACCAATACTGACCACTTTTCCAAATGTAGTGCACAAATGTACCTTATTTCAAGAAATGTGCGAAGTACTAATCATACATTTCACCCTGTGCTAGAAGAATTTTTTTTTCTTTCCTGAGTGTGACATGCTCTCAACTCATAGCATCTAATGTCACATATTTCTAGCACAGCAAGATTAAAATACCTCAGAGGCCTAATGACTCCCAAGTGTCTCACCCAAAGCCCGATATTGCTAAGCAAAGCCTGATGCTTTGCTCAGGGAACCATGCATTATGCTGGCAGGTTGCCTCACCGGTGGGTTACCTTGGAAGAAAAGCCATGGCAACAGTGGAGCACTCTTTTTTCTCCTTAAAACCCTTTATTTGCTCCCCACCCCACCTCCTAACTATGTAAACCTGTACTTCTAAAACAGCAATCACACAGTACCTAGCTATTTTGTCAGGATTTCTAGGTAAATTAGCTTAAACAGCTACACTGGTGGAAATCTACCTCCCTGGCTTCTCTGCCAGCCTACCCTGAGAACATTCTGACTTAATTCCTATCTTTAACAAGACCCAGAACGCAGTCTTTTGCGTCTCCATGTGCGAAATATTTACACATTCAGGAATCAGCTTGGCAAACCAGAGCTAAGAGTGTGGGGAATAAACATCGTCTCTGTTCTTCCCCTCACTGCCTTCCCCCACCCTCGAAACTGAGAGTTTAATTCTTGAATACGGTAAGAGCTGAAGTTGGCAAAGGGAGGATGACAACAGATGTGACATCTGTCAAAAGCCTGTGCTGATCAGTGCGGCCTCTGTGCCTCCTCTGTGCACCCTTGGACTCTCATGTGCTTGAGAGCTGCTTCCCTTCTTCCCCTTTCCACCCCCTGGACTGGCTTCCTTGGGCCTGACAGGGGCAGAGGCAGACATTCCTCAGCTCACGTATCCTGATTTGAAAGGCACCGTGGGTAGAAATTAAAGTTAAAATGAATTCTTTTTAAAGCAAAAATGTCACCATTCTCTTTCAAAGATGAAAACCTGAGTAATGACTCTCAAGAGGAAAGATTGGTGTCAAATTATGAGGCTGTGCTTTAGTGGCCTTGTGATTTATGTGTAGGAATATATAATTTTTTGACAAAAAGCAAGATGAGGTTGAAATTTTTATTTATTTGGCAAACTAATGTCGACTTCTTTTACTTTTAAACCATTGGCATACTTTTTTTTTTTTTTTTTTGGCTGTGTTGGGTCTTTGTTGCTGCGCGCGGGCTTTCTCTAGTTGCCGTGAGCGGGGGCTACTCTTCGTTGTGGTGCGCGGTCTTCCCATTGTGGTGGATTCTCTTGTTGTGGAACACGGGCTCTAGGTGCGTGGGCTTCAGTAGTTGTGGTGTGCGGGCTCGGTAGTTGTGGCGTGCGGGTTCTAGAGCACAGGCTCAGTAGTTGTGGCGCACGGGCTTAGTTGCTCTGAGGCATGTGGGATCTTCCTGTACCAGGGCTTCAACCCATGTCTCCTGCATTGGCAGGCGGATTCTTAACCACTGTGCCACCAGGGAAGTCCGCATTGGCATACATTTTGTATGTCATGTACTTAATACCATGCAGCAAGGACATGGGTGTTCATGTTCAAAACTAGGGCAGATGCTCATCCACTGGACCATTGCAGAAGGTCTCCAAGGACTCCCTGGGATGAGAGCTGTCCCTTTATGTTGTTATGGATATTCTGGGCCATCCATTTTGTTCCTAGGGACATGATTTCTTTAGCTGTCATCTCTGTCTCTCCCTCTTGTCTATTAATGCTGCAAAGAGTGGTCTTTACCTCTGAGAAGTGGAAAAATTGATATAAGGATCACCAACCTTTAGAAATTACTTGGAAATATATATTCAGGTTCTCCCTATCTCTTTCCCCATTATGGTGTGCTATTTGTCTATCAAAAATAGGAATTCTGAATCACATGGTCTATCTTTAAGTGATAATCATGAGTATGACAGCATATGAAATTTTCCAATGGAGTATTAAGGGTTAGTTTTATTCTGCTTACTTGTCAAAAGAGCTAAGAGAACCATTTGATCCAAATTCATAGTGATG